>NC_054534.1:108156076-108456076 GCF_017654505.1 Polyodon spathula | reverse complement strand
TTCCTGTGCCTGAGTCCCACTGTGTTCTCAAGCACTGCCATTGAGTTCTTCTGCAGTTTGCAACAAATATTGATAACAAGACCAAACTAATTCTATAGCAATATAAAACAGAACATTTAACACCACTGATTTTCTACAGTGTGGTCAGCCTCCTGCGCAGTGCCATATTAAGAGGCGGGCCCCCAGGGCCCCCAGAAAACCAGGGGCCCCATAACTATCATCTTCAAATAATCATCTTCCATTTGTTTTATTTACAGAGCCTTAGAATGCATGTGTATCATGTGTCCATCACTGTAAGAATAGCAAATACTGTTCACAATTTTAATTTAATAACACTTGACACCCCCTCTCTTGAAAACGGTTTGAGTGTTTTTGATGCGCAGCCTGTCTGTTTGTATTATAGCTATGTAAAGTAATGTACTAGAACATAAGAACATAAGAAAGTTTATAAACGAGAGGAAGCCATTCGGCCCATCTTGCTCGTTTGGTTGTTAGTAGCTTATTGATCCCAGAATCTCATCAAGCAGCTTCTTGAAGGATCCCAGGGTGTCAGCTTCAACAACATTACTGGGGAGTTGATTCCAGACCCTCAGGATTCTCTGTGTAAAAAAGTGCCTCCTATTTTCTGTTCTGAATGCCCCTTTGTCTAAACTCCATTTGTGACCCCTGGTCCTTGTTTCTTTTTTTTCAGGCTGAAAAAGTCCCTTGGGTCGACATTGTCAATACCTTTTAGAATTTTGAACGCTTGAATTAGGTCGCCACATAGTCTTCTTTGTTCAAGATTGAACAGATTCAATTCTTTTAGCCTGTCAGCAAATAACATGCCTTTTAAACCCGGAATAATTCTGGTCGCTCTTCTTTGCACTCTTTCTAGAGTAGCAATATCTTTTTAATAGCGAGGTGACCAGAACTGAACACAATATTCAAGATGAGGTCTTACTAGTGCATTGTACAGTTTTAACATTACTTCCCTTGATTTAAATTCAACACTTTTCACAATGTATCCGAACATCTTGTTAGCCTTTTTTATGGCTTCCCCACATTGTCTAGATGAAGACATTTCTGAGTCAACAAAACCTCCTAGGTCTTTTTCATAGATTCCTTCTCCAATTTCAGTATCTCCCATACTAATACTGTGTGCTTCTATATTTTAACTGACACTGATATGTTTGTGTTTTTAAACACGTTTAAATTACATGTATTGCGACCTTGATCTATGCAAGTGTTAAATCTGAGGGGATACACAATTCTATGGGGATACAGCAATCTGCGTAACACCAGGCCGCCTCCCTTCATCCTACAGAGACCCACTGAAGATGTAGCTGGTGCCAACTGCTGCCCCCTTGGTCTCCGTCATTCTGACAAAGTGAGAGCCGGACTACCTGTCCTTTGGAGTGCCCATATACTAAAATAAAGGGTGTGTAATGCATG
Source organism: Polyodon spathula (assembly GCF_017654505.1). Classification (NCBI taxonomy): domain Eukaryota; kingdom Metazoa; phylum Chordata; class Actinopteri; order Acipenseriformes; family Polyodontidae; genus Polyodon; species Polyodon spathula. The sequence continues at coordinate 108,454,645 of NC_054534.1, read as the reverse complement.
CAGCATTTCACGTGCTATGATGACTGGCAAATGAATCATTTAGCTCGCCTTATTCGTGCATGTTATTATATTAGTGACTAGAGTGGACACGCCTTCCTTTTTGCGCGCACAAAATACCACGCAGTATTTCAAGTAATTTACTACCATTTAGTGCCTGAGGCCCTTAGTCTCCTATTTTCACCCTGTCGCTGCTGTAATATACAAGTATATAAGCCTCTTTGCATTCAACTTATCTTCCAGCCTCATGGTTCAGTTTGCTAAATGCACTGTGTGGGATGTTAGTAAACATGCGGTTGACAGTTTAGCAAGAGAGAAAACATGCACATCAGGACTTGAAAGCTTTTGGGTTTTAGCTTTAAAATGTATAGACTAAAAACAAACATAATAGGAAGCTGCCAACACAATAAATTATTGTATGTGTTTTTTTTTTTTTTCTTGTTTTTTTTTTTTTATATAATACGTCTAATGATTTATCATAACTATAGGGACCTGCATGTAAAACATATTACTGATGAAACACACATTCTAATGAAGCCATTAACTAAAATGTTTGATTACTTCAGATTGTTTCTGTGTGTATATGACAGATAGATAGATAGATAGATAGATAGATAGATAGATAGATAGATAGATAGATAGATAGATAGATAGATAGATATCAAAGCTGTAGAATTTAGAGTTTGTTGTAGCTGTAGAGCTTGGTATTTATACCTGCAGGAAATATGACAAGTGTCAGTAAAGGTGTTTTGTTTTCGGAATGGGCCCATCGTTGTATGAGCAAATTCCCCAAATAGCACAATATGACTTTGTCTGGAGTGTATTCTGAGATACCAGAATCCATGAGTTTCAGTAATAAGCAGTCTGTCACCCATGCAATCCCATTCAATCAAAATGTGTGGAAGGCTTCACTGAACAAAGCACATTCGGAAACTAGTGCTATTGTAAAAAGAAATGATTCCATTTACAAATTCCATTAAAACAAATCATAAAATGACAATACAATATGAATCACACTGCAAATCCAAAGGTAAAAGCAACCAGCTGCTGCAAAGCAGTGCTCCAGTTTGTCATTGTACTTCCAGCTTCAGGTGGCCGATTCGATGTCCTCCATGCCCTGTGTGTAAAGAAATGTCTCCTGCCCTCTGTCCTAATGCTATCTTCACGTTCCAACTGTACCCTCTAGTCCTGGTTAATGAACTGCACTTAAAGCATCTTCCCCTGTTTAGAAACGCTCTGACAGAGATATGAATCTAAATCCTTTAGACATGGGTAACACTTTAAAATAATGGCAGCAGATTCCTATTCTGTCTGAATACCACAGGATCTAATTACCCCTATTAATTCCATGTTTCTTGTAACAAACGATTTTGATCACATGTATTCATGCCTTCTTGTTCACCCACCAGAGGATTGTTACAAGTGTCAATACGGGTAATTAGATCCACATGGATTAACAGGGCTGAATTCAAAATGGATTACTTCACAGCTCAAAAAAAGTGCAGAAGATGCTCAGGTGTTACTCCTGTGCTGTTCAGCCAGAATTCAATATGAATTTGCAGCAATTATTTGAAAGTGTTACCCCAGCATGTGTCCAGGAATAAGCACATAACACTGAATCCTTTCCCAGCACCTTCAGGCAGCAGAAAGTGGCCATCAGATATCACAGAAGAACAGATGTTTTCCACATTCAAAAGTTGTCTTTATGGATTGGTACAGTCAGTGGGTGAATTTGTTTCCAGGGCTTGAAAACAAATTATTCACATGGAATGCTAGCAAAGGTCATTAGCTCACTGAGACCACTGTAGTGCAATAATAATTATTCATGCACCTTACAGTACTTTCCTCTAAAATCCCTGTGGTTGTTTGAGTTTCCCAACATTAAGTTGTTAAAAGAAAAAAAGAGAAAGAACTGAAGGGATGTGTCAATCTGAATCATGTCCCTGTACACTGTGGTCCAGGCTTGACTCACCCAGGCATGATCCTGGTGCTTTGCTGCAACACTGTGCATTTCTCAAAGGGTGTTCAGTTATACATCGCACAATGAATGGCAAGAATGCTTGGCATGACACAGATCATACTTGGCAAATCTGCTTCCCTCTCATCAGCAGCAACCACAGCCTGATGGTATCATTGATTTCCATTGATGGTTTCCCTCATACCTTTGGGTTGGTAAGACATTACAATGGCAGGAGAAAAAAACTAAGAATTGTGCTGAATTTGCTCAGTCAGATGCTGTATGAGGAATAACAGACACTTTAAAATGACTGATGGCAATATATGCTAATTAGTGCCGCCGCTCTCTCTCCCCATGTGATTTTCTCCCATCTGCTTCCTCTGGTTTATGTTTCTTTCAAGTGTCCTGCAAAACTTTGGAAACCTACAATTTTATTTCCTTAAATAACCAAAAGCAATTTTCTGAAATCTGAATTTTCACAGTAATATTGATAAAAATGTGATGAATCTGAAATCAGGCATATGGACTTTTTTGTCTGGACACTCCATAGATATTTCCCAGTTTCCAGTTTTATGTACTGTAAAGTTTTAATAAGCATATCAATGTACCCATGTTAACAATGCCTATTCTCTTTGCAGGCCACATGTTAATTTCAACACAAAGCACAAAGCACATGCATATTTATTTGAGATATGTCTATAACATACACCCCTCGTGACTACTGTATATATAGAAGTAGAGCTACTGCATCAGTGCTGTGAAAAGATCACTTTGACCTTCAAGCACAGAATGTGCATAGAAACATTCAGATTGCCATGTTGTCAAGTCCTCAGAACCCCCAATGATTTCATTGAAACACAATTGCAGAGCAGTAAAACACATGATATTAATTCACATTTATTGCAGTTGTATTCCGCTCCAGGGTTTTATTAGCTACTATCAGTAAAAAGAATATGAGTGTCTGTAATTTGAATTGTTTATTAAATTCATTTATCTTAAATATACAGTGTACAGTATGTATTATAAATAATATTGCATTTTCACAAATGCTGTTGGGTAACGTTCTTAGCTTTATATTGTGCTGCAAGGAAGCAAACAAATAAAAAACGTGCAATAATATAGTACAGTATACCGCAATTGTGTTAGATTTTACATTAAAATATGATAGGTGATATCTCTTTGTTTACATAAGAACATAAGAAAGTTACAAACGAGAGGAGGCCATTCGGCCTATCTTGCTCGTTTGGTTGTTAGGATCCCTGGGTGTCAGCTTCAACAGCATTACTGGAGAGTTGGTTCCAGAGCTTCACAATTCTCTGTGTAAAAAAGTGCCTCCTATTTTCTGTTCTGAATGCCCCTTTATCTAATCTCCATTTGTGACCCCTGGTCCTTGTTAACCACTCCCTAATCCATGTGCATGCATTTCCTTGAATCCCTACTGCATTCAGTTTGAGAATTAATCTTTTATGCTGGACTTTGTAAAAAGTTTTCTGGAAATCTAAATAAACCATGTCATATGCTTTGCAATTATCCATTATCGATGTCGCATCCTCAAAAAGCCAAGCAGGTTAGTTAGACACGATCTCCCTTTCCTAAAACCATGTTGACTGTCTCCCAGGATACTGTTACCATATAGGTCATTTTCCATCTTGGATCTTATTATAGTTTCCATAAGTTTGCATATAATAGAAGTCATGCTTATCGGTATGTCGTTACCTGGTTCGGTTTTGTTTCCCTTTTTGTGGATCGGTATTACGTTCGCAATTTTCCAGTCTGTCAGTGCAACATGCACAAGAAACGCTCATGCATAAGCATTCCGAACACTGAAGTGTGCGTTATAATTTTACATTTAACCTTAAGGAAAGGTCAAAGGTCAGATCAAGGTAATTTCTGAATAGAGCGTATATGGGTTCCCAAATGGGTTGTATAGTAACCATAACCCTATGTGCACTGTAAGGAGTAATAAGCTAGTTTTACATTTTAACTTAAGGAAATGTCAAAGGTTGCAGGCAAAGTCATTTTTGAATAGAGCACATATGGTTTCTTATATGTGTTCCACAGTAACCAATACTCTATCTGCACTTTGTAAGGTGTTATAAGCTAGTTTTACATTTGACTGAAGATTTTGAAAGGTTTTTAAAGAAATGTGTCAGGTGGGCATATCAGTTTATGCACAAACACAATTTGTTTAAAAAGTTGATTGTATTGACACAGGGATAATGCTTGTCAACTTTGGAGTTAATCAAATAAACCATTTTTCAGTTTTCAGTTTTAAATTTAAGAAGAAAATGTAGGTCTGGCAGCCACCTTATTTTACAAAAGAACACCATTTTGCCATATTTCAATTCCATTGTCCCCAGGATAATGCCTACCAAGTTCAGACTTAGTTGGCTAAATGGTTTGCAAACAGAAACAGTTTAATGTTTGGGGAACATTTTGGTGGATTTGGTGGCGGCCATTTAAAAACTTAAAGCGGGTTTGGTTGCTGATGACGTATGTGAAGTTTCGGTTCTCTGCTTCCCAAGAAGAAGATTTTCCAAAAAATGCATCAGGCCGCCATCTTGGTTGACGCAGGAGTGCAATTGTTTTTGCATCTGAACTGTAATCTTCACGGATTTCATGTTGATTGGTTACACCACGTGCAAGCAGGGGCACTTTGAAGTTGATGGAAGAAGAAAAAGAAGTATAATAATAATAATAATAATAATAATAATAATAATAATAATAATAATAATAATAATAATAAATCCTTACAATAACAATAGGCTTCCCAGCCAGCCTGGAAGCCTAAAAACACATGCTGAAACATATTTGTCCATCTTTACATGCCCATCTAATTTATTTTCACACTTCATGACAAAATAATTTGATAATGTGCAGAATTCACAAAGCATTGGTTACTGCATATTTTAAGATTTTTTTTTAATTGACTTTAAAAGTGAAATTCACATTTCTTGCTGTGAAATTATGCAACTAGTTGAGCCCTTTCAAGATGTGCTTGAACAACATGAGTCCATTTGAAGACTGTATCGTCATCATGCAATTGAAAATGTTTACAGTTTTGATAACATTCACATTCTGTAGCTTTGATTTTACTATAATATTGTGAATATCATACAACCATCAGTTATCAATTTAAAGGGCTTTTCTTTCTTTCTTTCTTTCTTTCTTTCTTTCTTTCTTTCTTTCTTTCTTTCTTTCTTCAGTAAAATCACATACTGGTTTCAAATCTGACTTGCAGCGGATCAGACAGCCCAATTCAGGATTGTGGTCTGGCAGAATTCTTCATCTCTCACTGAAGGTGGAAGTGATGACAGTCCAATGCAAATGGCATGTAAGGCGGTTTTCAAATCTCAGACTGCAGAAAAGATTTTTTTTGGTAGAACAGGGAATTTATATCACAGGCGTGGATATATGTACCGCATGTCTACTGCATGTATACCGGGACCCTTGGTATTTAAGAACAGGGATTAGTTTAGGGCAGGGCTTCTCAAACCAACAATTTTATTGTTAACTTGAAATCTCCAACTGTTTACAACTGAAAACAATTAAAAAGGCCTAATTAAGCAAATGGTTGTTTTTGATTGTAAATAAAATACATGCCTATTTTTTCGATCTCCTGTTCATTCATGTGACAATTCCTGCTACACAATGAGCATTCAATACATAACCTCTATACTGTGTATAACCCAGTGCCTAAATTAGAGCATTCATCCTCATCTGCCAATCACTGTCTCCTCCCTTACAGCTGAAACCCCTGGTCTAATTAAAATTTCAAAAACAAAACGAGGGGCTGGAGGGCTGGGGGCTCAAATGAACAGGCAATAGCCCTTTCGGCTTGCACTAGCTGGTGTGAGGTAAGGTTTAAACGGTACATGCATAATCACTTCCAGCACATTCACTGTCATTCACTGCAGATTGTCCTTAAACCTTGTGTTATCTTGGCTGGTGTACAAGGGCACAATACCTAGTGGCACTACAACCCATAATACAGTATACACAGCATATGAAGCGATTTCTAACTGTAACAACACTATTCCTTTATTTTGTTAAATTCAATAACTCTACCAATGCAACCTAATACATCGTCTTGTACAGGTCATTTGTCAGTCCAGCTCTTGGTTAATCATTGTTAGTAGGGTGGGTTACATATACCCTTATATAATTTGATGCCTCCGATGCTAACACTGCACACTCGAAAACCTGCTTGTATACCAACCGTCTGTTTTCATGGAAGCAGAACCTTCTAAAGCAATTTACTCTCTGTGCTTTGGGGGTTGATTCCATGGTGGATTCCAGTTTCGACACACCAACACAGTCTCAGTGGAAATACGAGAGCCAAAGCAATTAAAGAGTGCCCTTGGTCCCATATTAATAACAACAGTAATGTTATTCCTACTGTGAAGTTCTGATGTTCAGTACATAAAGGCTGATGACATCATAAATATTGGCTTGGGGTGAAAGTGAACATTTTTAAGGCAGTAAATCCCACCCAGCCCCCTCTGTTGCACTTCAAGGGAGCATAGTGGGACCTTGGGTAGATTTATGGAGGGAGGATGCTTCATGAGTGAAAGTGTTCTCCTCAGGGGTTTGTTACCAATACCATTCCTCATTTGCCTGACATTTCACTCAACGCTTTGCAAAGCTTCTGCTGGGACAGCTTGATCTCCATGGGGGCTGGTTTCATGCTTTCCCACATAGAAGCAAGCACACAAACAAACTAAATACCCTTTAACCATCAAGCAGAAGTTAGCTGAGTTTGTTTTTTCATTTATTTTAAATCACTCTTGCTTTGAAAGCCTCTGGAGGTTCTCTTAATTTCATTTGCATGGGAGTCCTACGAGAGACTGGAAAGTGCAGCCAATCAGCACCTCGTCTAAAGGCAATTAATAAGTCCCGTTGACATTTCACTACAACAAACAAAGTGCAGCCTCCAGATGGGTTAGTTCTGTAGTTTATTTTTAAAGTCTCCGCGGTTTAAAGAGAGTTAAAGAATTCCACCAATGCACAGCTCCGACTGAAGCAGTGGTTTAGCGTTAATGAGAAACCAGAAGAGAAATCTCATATTTGATAAAGCTGTACTCTCTTCTGCTGTAATCACGTGATGAATTACGTGTGGTGTATGTAGTGGTTGCAATCCTGGGAATCCCATAAGGTAAATTCAGCTCCTAAATCCTGATTTCGGAATTGTATTAAGGAAACTCTGATTCTGTTTTTACTCATGATTTTCCCTTGTTTGTGTTACTCTGCTGCACTTAGTAACTAAGCAACCAACCCTGCAGATAAAATTAAAACCAAGAGATTTGAAATTCGCTTTAATGATAACAACCACTGTCTGCATCTATTCAGCTCAACATGACAGAGAGAAATTAAAAAAAAAATGTATTTAATTGACTGTAACAAATGAGACAAAGAGGAGACATTCAGTATATACCTTCAGTTCTACAATTAACTGGAATGTGTTTGTTATTTATTTCAAACTGCATGGAAGGAAGCATTGCTCCCTTTCTATTCGAAGATGACCACCAACCAATACTTTTGGGATATACTTTTGGGATATAGGTATTTGTTGAGCATTTTATGTCAGAGCTGCCGATAGGCCCCCCACATGGATTGACGTCCTCATTAGTCGCTCTGTGGTGCTCACTTCCTCTTTTGCATCGAACCTGTGAATGCAATTGATGCAAACTTGCAAGGTTTGGTGGTCATCTTCTCTTTCAGGGAACCAGGGTATACCAGAGCCAACATGAGGGAGCATGAGCAGACAACGTACAAGGGAAGTCTTGCTACCACCAACTAATGAAGGCTTAGAGCAGTGGTCCTCAAAGTAATTTGGGCACGGGCATAAATTGATCTTGGCTGTTTGAGGGCATGCTGACTATTGCATAGGTTCTTATCTTACACACTTCCTTTCCCGCAACATTTACAGTGTCTATATATATATATATATATATATTTTTTAAAGAGTTTTAGTGGGGTTATTCTTGGTTCACTCTGATGATAAGACCAAGTTTCAGGCAGCAATTGTGCACGTTGTGCTTATTCTTATAATTATTTACATAAAATACGCAATGCAAATATTTTTAAATAGCGTGTTTACACAGATAACCATGAATAAACTAAAATAAAAAAGTGTAGATAGCATCTCGCTTTGTTTCAATTTGACAAATTTGTCAACATTACTCAGTTTTAAAGATTGCTCATCTATTTTCAGAGAAAGTGGATTCGCAACTAAATATACTATGGTGTTTCCATTGTCTGGTGAAATAAAAAAATACAGAGACAGAAAATTACATTTTAAATACTGAAATGTATTATTTTTCACAATAGCAGTTGGCGAAATTCAGAGCTTACCCGCCATATAAACACCTGCCTCTGCTCACGAATGATTGAACAGCTGTCAAATCTTTTACTTTCCCTTTGGCTACTCACTAGCCTTCAATTTTCATGCAGAATACAGTGAATGGCCTCTGCTTGCTTATGATTGGACAGCTGCGTAAAACTTGGCAGATATTTGACTCTCCTGTTTGTTAAACTTACTGTCAGTGCCTGCACCTGAAACAAACACAGTTTATGTCCCACCCAGCTAACTTATGATTGGGCTACCACAGAGACAATGCAGATATTCAATTGGTTGATCATATCGCAGATGCCCTTCAGAAAAAAAATAAATAAATGCTGCGTACATACAAGCACAGCATAAGCGAGCAGCGCTGTCAACAGACTGCTGTGGTGCTTTTGTTGGAAAACATGTTTAAAGCTTTATTTATTTTCACGACCCATAATTTAAGAACAGCTGCCACCGGCATGACGGCCTGGCTTTGCGGGCACGAATTTGCCCGCGGGAACCACTTTGAGGACACTGGCTTCGGGGGATCTACCACATTAAGTCGGCAAAACCTGGTGAATATATGCAGCGTAACCCAGGTAGCTGCAATACAAATGTCAGTCAATGAGGCACCTCGAAAGAGAGCCCATGACGCAGCCACACCTCTGGTAGAGTGCAAGGCCATCCTACCTGGTCGGGGTATGCCGGCATTATACACAGTCAATACTGTGTCCATAATCCAACCCAGTGTCCTTTTACCATAGCAAAATGAAGAGCTGGTCAGACTGACAGAGCACTTTCGTCCTATTCACCCAACCTCTCAATGTCCATACTTGGCAGAGGAAATTCAATTAAGGCCTCTAGTTCCACTGATTGGTTCAAGTGGAAAGCCATAATCACCTTAGGTAGGAATTCAGGGTTCATGTGCAACCATAGGCTGTTTATATTATCCCAAATGCACATACAGGAACTGTGCACAGTCTGTTGCTCACTGACCCACTTAGTGGAGGTGATGGCCAATAAATAGGCTATCTTCATAGAGAGATATTTCAGTTCTATGGAATGCATAGGTACATACAGGGCCTTAGTGAGAGCCTCTAATACCATGGGGAGGTTGTCGCTTCTAAGGGGAGGCAGCCGCCAAGCACCCTTAAAAAACAGGTCATCAGAATATGGGCGCCTGGGAATTTTGAGTCCATGGGGACATGGCATGCGAATATAGCTGCCAAGTACACTTTCAGCATAGCGGGGAACCTGCCCGCCTCTAGCAAATCTCGCAGAAACTGTAAAATAATTGCTATGGGGAAGTAGATAAGGTCATGACCTCTGGCATACACCACTTTTGAAAATACCTCCACTTGTAAGCATATAGTGCTCTTGAGGAGGAAGCCCTATCGTTCTGCAATGTGCTCACGACCGCATCTGAGAGCCCTAAGGTGGACAGACGGTCCTGTTCAGGGGCCAGACCCACAGCTGGAGTCTGCCCGGTTCTGGATGCCAGAGGGTGCCTCGTGCCTGACTGAGGAGATCCTTGCACAGTGGGATCTCCCAGGGCTGGCCCTGCAGCAGCTGGCAAAGGTTCCAAAATCAAATTCTCCTGGGCCATCTGGGGGCGTAGTCTTCTTTGCTCAAGACTGAACAGATTCAATTATTTTAGCCTTTCTGCATATGACATGCCTTTTAAACCCGGAATAATTCTGGTCGGTCTTCTTTGCACTCTTTCTAGAGCAGTAATATCCTTTTTGTAGTGAGGAAACCAGAACTGACATAATATTCTAGATGAGGTCTTACTAATACATTGTAAAGTTTTAACATTACTTCCATTGATTTAAATTCAACACTTTTCACTATATATCCAATAATCTTGTTGCCCTTTTTATAGCCTCCCCACATTGTCCAGATGAAGACATTTCTAAGTCAACATAAACGTTTCTTCAATTTCTGTATCTACCATATGTGTTTATAATGCACATTTTTTTATTGTCTGTGTTCAGTACCTAAAAGTGTTCTCTATTAAAAGTCATTTTCCATGTTCTGAATGCTGTCTATATTTTGGATGACCTTTGCTGTTGCATCAGTGTTTGCCACTCCTCCTATTTTTGTGTTGTCTGCAAATTTAAGCAGTTTGCTTACTATACCAGAATCTAAGTCATTAATGTATATTAGGAATAGCAGATAACCTAATACTGATCCCTGTGGTACTCCACTGGTTACCTCACTCCATTTTGAAGTTTCTCCTCTAATAAGAACATTGTCGAATTTGCATCCTCAAAATAATCAAGCAAGTTAGTTAGACACGATCTCCCTTTTCTAAAACCATGCTGACTGTTTCCCAGGATACTGTTACCATATAGGTAATTTTCCATTTTGGATCTTCTTATAGTTTCTATAAGATTCCCTTTTTGTGGATCAGTATAATGGTACAATCATGTCTCAAGAGACTGTTGCATGATCTTGGTTAGCAGTTTGTAAATTCATTTCTTTGAGTACTATTGGGAGGATCTCATACGGCCCAGGGGATTTGTTTATTTTAAGAGCTCCTAGTCCCTTTAACACTTCTACCTCTGCTATGCCAAAGTTATTTAAAAGTGGATAGGAACAGGTCGACATGTGGGGCATGTTGTTTGTATCCTCCTTTGTAAACACTTGTGAAAAGTAATCGTTTAATATATTTGCTATTTTTTTCTTTTCATCTATGATTTTTCCATTTGAATCTCTTAGACATTTAACCTCCTCTTTGAATGTTGTTTGCTATTATAATATTGGAAAAACTTTTTGGAATTGGTTTTAGCCCCCTTAGCAATGTTCATTTCTATCTCGCCTGGCCTATTTAACTTCCTTTTTGATTTATGTTTGCAGTTCCAAGTACTCTTTCTGTGTACTTTGTTTTTAGTTTAACCCTTTGCAGTACATTTATTCAGCGCTTGTCAGGCGCATCAGGTCCAATTTATTTTCACACACAAAAGAGTAAAACAGGTTTAAAAGGCACTGAGTCACAAAAGCACACTCAGTACTGCATCTCTAGCCAAGCCCCACCCCTTGTTCGCTGTATTTTTCATATACCTCTTTATCACCAAACTCCTCAATAATGTGATCCAAGTCATTATTTTATTACTATAACACCTCAAAGCTCTGCAAATGTCCATGATATTCTTTGAGTGCTGGATGCAGAAGCAGCTATCTCCTTTGTTTATGTCTGTGTTATCTATGTGGTGCATGGGGCTATCAAATACGCCCTTTTTTCGGCTTCATTTGGCTCCTATCGTCTTTTTGAAAAAACTACTAGAGACACATGCTTTACGTCGTTTTGATGATGTTGGACAGGCTCCGACATAGGATAGCAATGGACAAACGCTCTGTAAAGTGCATTTTTTCACTGAATAGTTTTTTTAATTGATCTATTAAACCATTTTGGCCATTTTGTTTTAGATTTAGATTTGTCTACTTTTGGGATGTAATTGTTTTGCGCCTCTACTACTACATTTAAAAAAAAAAACAGCCACCCTTTTTCTGTGGATGTTTTCGCTATTTTACTCCAATCTACTTCTTTTAGTCTCTGTTTAATTCCTTCATAGTTTGCCTTTCTAAAATTGTAAACCTTAGCTTTAGCCATTACTTTTTGGATTTTAAAAAGCACTTCAAATGAGACCTTGTTGTGGTCTGAGTTTGCTACTTGTTCTCTGACCTCTGTTTTAGTTATTCTGTCTTCGTTATATGAAAGACTATATCAAGGCATGCCTCCCCTCTAGTGGGTGCCTTGACAGATTGAGTTAGGAAGCAGTCATTTGCCATTTCCACCATTTCAGTTTTGTCCGTTGTGCTCCCCACCGGGTTTTCCCATTTTATATGGGGGAAGTTGAAATCCCCCATTAGTATGGCTTCTCCTTTGCTACATGCATTTCTAATGTCATTGTATAGCATATTATTTTGCTCCTATTATTATGTCCTTTGAATGTTTGTCCATTATTCTGACCCATATTGATTCGGCGTTGTTTTCTTCGGCCAGATTTAAATCCTGGGCTTCAAGACTGTTTCTTCTGTATAGTTCTACCCCTTCGCCTCGTCTGTTCTGCCTGTCTTTCCTACACAGTGTATACCCACTAATATTATATACTTGTCTCCATCACTCTCAGATAACCAAGTTTCACACCTATCACATCATAGTTACTTGTTAGTGCAGTAGCTTCAAGTTCTAACACCTTGTGTCTAATTCTTCTGGAATTTAGATCAGTACATTGAAGCCTTTACGGTCCTATGTCAGATCCGGTCTGACATTACAATTTTCCCTTTCCAATCCTGTGTCAGACCCTGTCCCACATCATTAAAAAGACATAAAGCACAGGTCTCTAGTTGTTTTTTCTCCGGAAAAAGCTGAGAAAACCTTTCAATGGCCGATTGAGATCGATAGGAGCAAAATGAAACTGAAAAAAGAGGTGTATCTGAGCAATACAGATAGCCCCATGCACCACAGAGATAACATAAACACAAACAAAGTAGATAGCTGCTTCTGCATCCAGCACTCAAAGAATATCACAGACATTTGCAGAGCTTTTTGAGATGTTACAGTAATAAAATAATGACTTGGATCTCATTATTGAGGAGTTTGGTGATAAAACGAGTGATCAGGAGAGGATTTATTAGTATGCACGACTATAAAAGTCTAGAAATAGTGCATGTAAAATAAACAGCATGTGTGAAAATAAATTAGACTTCATAACAAGTGCTGAATAAATGGACCGCTAAGGGTTAAGGGGCTGAATACTTACGTAACCAGTAAATTTCATTTTGTACATTTTCTTTGCAAGTTTTGCTGACATTTAACCTCCTCCTCATATAATAGTGTTTAGTTTGAAACCACTACATTATTTGCTCTGAATAAAAAAAGTTTGTTTGAAAAACTGTGCATACACTATTTGTAATTCAACAAAATGTGAAAACTTTGTAGGGGGGTGAATACGTCTGCAAACAATTATATATTACATTATCTTTGCTGGACCTTGTCTGACATTTAACAAATCCTGTTCCAGTTTGAAGTCGGATTCAGTCCAACATCACAAAAAAACTTGTTTTAACAGGCCATGTGTCGACTCTGAGCGGAGAAAGCCGACAGAGGGTGTTCCCCAGTCATCTCTAATTGGAAAGAAGGTGATACCATCCGAGTATCTCTTCAAGAGACACACACCTGTAAGCGCAGATAGTTTTGTGATAGATAGGTGTCTGCTTTGAAAAGTATCACACACTGGACACTTACAGATACATCTGTGAATAGAATGAACATAGTTATATTTGTTATATAATTGTTGGTTCAAATCTGTGCACTTACTTTTGTATTTGGCAGTTCTCAACTAAATAGTTATAAAATACATAAAATTGTTTTTGGTTATTGTTTTCGCTTGTTTTCATTGTTAGGGGTGTCATTGATTTACAATAAGTTTGGAACCTGAGTGATTGCTATAAAGTCACTCTAGCTCAGCAAAACCAATAATTTTGTGATTTTTAAGTTTTTTGAATAAAAAAATGAATAAAAACTTTTTGGTTTTTGGTTGAAAAAAAATTGTATAATTTTCTTTTCTCAGAGTATCACTTTGATTATATAGTGATTTGAAACAGTGATTTGTTTTATGTACAGCACATGGTCTAAACCGTTATTCTGTTCCCCAAAATTAAATAAGACCTGGCCAGCCTGACAGGGTCAAAATAATTGGACTGCAAAGGATTAACTAACTTTTATTTTTTTAAAGAGGTAAACTGTTACAAAACTAACCAAGCAACTAAGTAATTTAATCCAAGTTCTCTTCAGCCCTTGCAAGATGTTTGTTTCTCATTTTGCAAGATTGATATGATTTTTTTTTTTTTGCTCTGTTCAAAAATAGGAGTTAGTTAATAACTGGAGTAAATGCTTTGAAAATATTGCTCTCAGTCTTTTATAATGTCTTATAACACATGTTATAACATTTTACGGTAACACTTTGCAATAAGCGCCTCTAATTACAATGTTATTATGCATAGTTACAGTGTAATTCATGTGTACATCCTTTTGCATGATATAACTCTAACCCCAACCATTTTCTGATATAATTGTGTACTTACATAAGTTGTGCAAAAATATTGACACATTAAGTATAAGTGTAAGCAAACCTGTATTTAGTTAGTAACTACTATGTAAATACACAGTAATTATTATTATTATTATTATTATTATTATTATTATTATTATTATTATTATTATTATTAATAATAATAATAATAATAATTAAAGAACAGAGTTACCAATTTGAAAATATGGCCCTATGTATTTTAATGTCGTGCCAGACTCCAATCACAATTGCAATAATGCATTTTTGTGGTAAAAAAAAATATAGAGCTAATATATTCTGCATTGGTAGTATATGGATAACATCTGGGGTATCACTGCACTTGAGGGAGACTGTGGATGTGCAATCAACATGTTACTATATACAACCATCACAGCTGTCAATATATTTTATGACACGTGGCAAACAAATATATTATTCTTTCTGTCAGAAATCCACAGCTGTTCAATCAATGTGTGCAAAACTGTATTCATTCAAATTGTTAATCCATAAAAATGCAATTCCTTAAGAAAAAAAAAAACTATAAATATTAATGAGGTTTTGAAAAAAAAAGTGTAACCAGCTCATCTTGCCGTGTGTTGCCCTGCTTAAAATCACTGCAAGTCTAAGTCTGTGGAAGATATATCACTTGCATGTCCACACTGCTAATACTGGGACACGTTTCAGTGTGCTTGGTACTGTATAGTACTGTTGTAAAGGAAGTAATGTATCTCTGAGTATTAGGGCATGCAGACGTTTCTGTCTTTTCTCTCTTCAGGCTCTATAACCAGCCCTGCAGAGCAGCCTGGACCTTGATTGTTTTACATCTCATAAAAGACATACACTTTAACAAGTAAGAATGGATATTTGGGAAAATGTAGATGGCATAACTATCTTTAATGTCCTTCAGTTATGCTGTAAATCTAGTGCGCGCAATGTACCTGCACTGTCATCTTTCATCTTTCAATTTATTGTGGAAAGTAACCTCACTATTTAGTAGTAATTCTGAAGGGTATTGATGGGTACCTGTCAAATTGTTCAAAAACTTGGTCAGTTTAGATCAGCCCCAGGGGCATAAGGTATGTCCTGCAGTCTCATTTGTGAACAGCAGATGACTATGGATGGAGCTCAGAGGTCAGAAAATAATCTAAAGGGCATTGGCTGCTATCTGCAGGGATGATCTAAAGGAAGTAAATGATAGAATCACAGATTCTTGCATCAAGCAAAGGGCAAAAAGGAAAGTGGATTTTTTATTTATTTTTTTGGTTTTGTTTTCTAAAGTTTGAATAAGGGCAGTAAAGAATGATGCAGTTGTGTAATTCTTAGCATGTCCTTTGCTGAAGATTTGTTTTCTTTTGTTGCACTTTTTAAACTCCTGTCATGTTGCTTATGTTAGCTATTGTGGTTTTGTGTTCCTTTTTGAACTTATTTATTTAGTTTATTTAAAGACTTTCAAATTATTGATCATATTTAGCTGATCCCTGTAGAACTGCTTAGAAACATGTATGTTAGCCTTGGCATTCAAATAAATTCATCTGGGTTCTGCTTCTTAATGCAATGATAGTCACCTGTCTGCCTGATTTCTTTTTTCTTTTATTCCCTTTTGTGCAATTAACAATTTTAGTGTTGTAAATGTTGTCAGCTCCTTGTCTGTGTAATGGTTTCTGTGTTTCTGTGTTAATAAATGATTCATACCTGATTTGAATTTATACAATTGAAACAAAAGACAACATTAGCATTAGGGTCAGTGTGGCAGGAGAAGCCCTGCTGCTGTAAATAGTGTGTGTGTGTGTGTGTGTGTGTGTGTGTGGGTGTGTGGGGGGGGGGGTAATCTAAGGTTGGTAGGGATGTTTTATGCATCCTTTATTTCTTTATTTAGTATATCTCATATTTGTGATGCTAATAAAGTAGGTGCTCATTTAAGGGGGTGGACAATGACACTGGCCAGCCAATTATGTCCTTTCACTATATTGGAGGGTGGTTTTGTAATATAAGACCTCCCACCTCATTCCACTGCGCTCTTGGATCAAATGCAAACCAAGGCCTCTATAGGTCTAGGTCTAAGTTTTGGTACTAAACCAACTATGAGGTAGAGGCAGTTTATAAGCAAACCATATGGAATTGAATTAAATTGTGTATATGATGAATAAGAACTACTATATGTTCCACAGAATAATGAAATGCGTCAAGTTCTTAGAGCATTGCTTCGGTCATGAACTTCAGTATATATCCAGCCACCTAGAGCATCATCAGTCATACATCACAGAGAGCAGCAAGAACTTGTTAACAAGATGCCTAATTGGGTAATACACTGCAAATGAGGACCCAGAGCAGAGGCCTCCAAAGACCACCTTTCAATTGTAATCAATGAAATCAAACTGAGGGCACTTGCATAATGGCTTGGATGATAAATCAAAACAGTGCTTCAATGACCAGGGCCTGATTAACACATCCGTACTTAAATGTTACCTTGTATGTAGCCACTGATTAATCAGCAGCTGCACTCCAGATAAGGGCCATGTTCAAGTCTTTCCAATCTCTTTCCAATCATGCGCGTGGTCTCCGTAAAGTGGAGGGCAATTATGGTTGGTAGCTCTGCAATAAAAAAAAGTTTAGTATGTCCACAAATGGTACTATATTATTGAACAAAAGTAATATTGCTTTAAAGAAAAAAGATCAATCAAGTTCAAGATGTACCAAATAGCAACAATACGTTGGCCTATAGAACTGTATTATAGCTCAGAACTTCCTGAATCCATGTACACAACAATGTAATATATAGAACTGTATTACAGCTCAGAACTTCCTGAATCCATGTACACAACAATGTAATATATAGAACTGTATTACAGCTCAGAACTTCCTGAATCCATGTACACAACAATGTAATATATAGAACTGTATTACAGCTCAGAACTTCCTGAATCCCTGTACACAACAATGTAATATATAGAACTGTATTACAGCTCAGAACTTCCTGAATCCATGTACACAACAGTGTAATATATAGAACTGTATTACAGCTCAGAACTTCCTGAATCCCTGTACACAACAGTGTAATGTATAGAACTGTATTACAGCTCAGAACTTCCTGAATCCCTGTACACAACAGTGTAATATATAGAACTGTATTACAGCTCAGAACTTCCTGAATCCCTGTACACAACAGTGTAATATATAGAACTGTATTACAGCTCAGAACTTCCTGAATCCCTGTACGCAACAGTATAATATATAGAACTGTATAGCAGCTCACAACTTCCTGAAGCCCTGTACACAACAGTGTAATATGTAGAACTGTATTACAGCTCAGAACTTCCTGAAGCCCTGCACACAACAGTGTAATATATAGAACTGTATTACAGCTCAGAACTTCCTGAAGCCCTGTACACAACAGTGTAATATGTAGAACTGTATTACAGCTCAGAACTTCCTGAAGCCCTGCACACAACAGTGTAATATATAGAACTGTATTACAGCTCAGAACTTCCTGAAGCCCTGTACACAACAGTGTAATATATAGAACTGTATTACAGCTCAGAACTTCCTGAAGCCCTGCACACAACAGTGTAATATATAGAACTGTATTACAGCTGTCATCAGAACTACCTGAAGCTCTGCACACAAGTGTGTAATGTATAGAAATCAATCAATCAAATGAATTTTATATAGCACCTTTCATGCCAATATATAGCACCTTTCATGCCATTATGAATTTTGAAATGGAGAGCATTCCACAACGCGGGTGCAGAACGACTAAAGGCTCATCCACCAAGAGAAGTAAACTTAACCACTGCAGACACCACAAGTGCAACACTTGATGATCTCAACTGGCATCTTGAGACATGGGTATAACATTTCATTAATGTAAGTAGGGCCACTTCCAAAAACAGCCCTAAATGTCATTAACAATGTTTTGAAGATGATTTTATATTTTACTGGAAGCCAGTGTAACTGGGCAAGAACTGATGTAATGTGTTCAGATCTTTTTGTTCCTGTCAATATGTGCTGCTGCATTCTGTACCTACTGTAAGTGATTGATAAGCTTACTGGTCACACCAGCCAGGAGGGCATTACAATAGTTCAAACGGGATGAAATAAATGCAATAATTACAATTACATCAGATTCAGCATGATACAAACAGACTTGAGCAATGTTCTGCAGATGATAATATGCAGACTTAACTACAGATAAGACATGAGGCTGGAGGGAGTGTAATCCAGCAAAATGCCAAGATTGTTCACAGTTTGTGAGGAGCTGATAGGGGGACTGCTTAGGTTCAGTAATAGTGGAATTTTGTTTTGTACTGTTTTGGAGCCAATCAATAGCAATTCAGATTTATTTGCATTTAACTGCAAAAAACTTTCAGACATCCAAGCCCCTATTTTATCAAGGCAAGTCGATAGCCTGGAGTCTATGGTTGGATCATCAGAACTTATTTTGGTAAATCTGGGTGTCATCAGCATAAGAGTTGTCTAATCACATTGCCCAGCGGAAACATATACAAAAGCAAAGGACTGAGGATAGAGCCCTGAGTTACCCCGGAACCTACGAAAATATCAGCCAAATATGATCCCCCAAAGGACACAAATTGATGTCAAGAGGTTAAATAAGACTGTAACCAAGACTTCCAACTGACCCTGGAATGAACTGTCAAACCTTCCAGTCCAAGGCACACTGTTCATGTTACAGGTCGGGAAGGAGATTTGTTGACTAGGATTAATTCGCTCTCTCGGACTGTCCAGTAGAATAACTATCACAATAACAGGCAATACAATATTACAGAGAGGGTCTCACCCTCACAAGGTAGCTGTCAGTTAAAATGCTCCAAAAAATTACAAAGTAGCCTGTCCTCAAATGAGGACAATTGCACTTAATGGGTTAAAACTACTGTGCCAAATACATACCATCAAAGCAGATCAATGGTAAATTAGGAATTAGATTGGAAGGCTTAGAATGATATCTCAAGATCATCTGACAAATTGTCTGACAAAAGACTGGGTTGGAACTGTTATGTCTTATAACTATATTGTGTACCTAGAAACCCAATTAAATTTGTAGTACTAAATGCAAGTCACTAAATGCTTTACTCTGAGGTTAATTAGACAAAGCCTAGAGGCTGCAGGCTTAGGTGTAACTAATTGAGTTCATAGTAAAGCCTGATATGGCTTAAAGTGTTATGCAATAAGAGTCTTATCTCTAGCCCTGTCATGCACTGCTTGCTTCACACAACAGCTGGGAGTTTCGGTATTTGTATACAGCTTTCCAGGTCCTCCAGTCTAAGGCAATTTGACTGGGTTACTGATGGATGCCACCAGCAATAAATGATCATAGAAATGAAAATGTTGAGCTTTAACTGTCATATATAGCAATACTTGTTTGGTCATAATGCTGCTATAAGTCATTGCTTGACTTCAGCAATTTCAGGGATTATAAAATGTTATTACATGCACTTCGTGGCATACATAAGTATGATTATAATAATGTATAGGAATTCTCTAATACAATTTAACTGGCCATGAAATAATGTGCAACAGTGCTCAAATCACTCACTTATAGAAGTGTGGCTCAGCTTGTGAAATTGTCACCCCTAGACACACGGGTACTTTGTAATATGTTATCATTTTCCAGCTGCTTCTGTAATGGGCAGTGTTGTGTGATTCTGTCCCATGTTAAAAGCTGCATAACCATGAATGCAGACAAGACTCCCTGTTACACTTCGCTCTATAGGTTTAACTAAATGAGATTTAATGTTTGATTTATTGACTGTTCTGCTGTTTGCTGCATGCTTTGTAACCCCTATTGGCAGGCTAACATCACAGAGTATCCTATCCTTCATAAATAAATGATGAAACATGTTAGCAGGCTTGTACTGAGTTATGTGTTACTGGGTTAGAAGGGGACTGAGGAAAGTCAACTGATATGAGAACAAAAAAACTTTAATTTGTTTAGTTTTGTTCCCCTGTGGTTATGCAGCTTGTCTCACTATCAGCATCTTCTGAGAAAATAAATCAATCAGCCGAAACCTGAAATAGGACCTATTTTGAGGAGGAGCTGAAATGCACTGCATTTGTACGTGTGAATGGTGGTCCTTTTTAATGAGTAACAAACTTAGCACTACCACATACTACCAGATACTATCATATACATACTATCAGATACTACCACATACTAAAAAATACTACCACATACTACAAAATACTACCACATACTACCAGATACTACCAGATACTACCAGACACTACCACATACTACAAAATACTACCACATACTACAAAATACTACCACATACTACCACATACTTTGTTCCTCTGACACTACCTCCTGTCAGCTTTTAATAACCAACCGGCCACTTAGTTTTGCCTTGGGAGGGTGGGGGGCCAGTGCCACCAATTCCATTAAAAATGAATGCAGGCAAACCCAGTCCCCAGAGTCTCTGACTGCAGCTTTAGCCCTTGCGCTCAAGAAGTGCCCTCAAACGCAGTCTGCTTTTGGATAACACGGTATAGTACAATGACATTTCAGTAATATTGTCCACTACCCAAACTGACAGGAATTCAATCCGTTTCTGAATATTTAAATTGAGGGGTCGTCAGCAACAGTGGGCCAATGTCATTAGCCTTTGCTCCAGTATAATCCAGTATATCCAGCATCGTGCAACAGGGCAGGGGATGGGCTAGAACCGGTGACACCGTGCACCGCAGCACCTTAACCACAATGCAAAAGAGCTGGGCTCATCTGCATTACTGGTTTCAAAGCTTTTAACCTCATCTCACCGATGGGGGACAGATTGTGTAATGGCAGTGTAGCACCCAACACTGCCGTTACACTTTCCCCCCTTCAACCTCAGCGATCTATGAGTTCCGGGTCACGGCACCAATGTAACATGCCACAGTGGTTAAGACCCTTGCGTGCGGTGAGCAGGGGTGCCGGATATATTTTAAAAACTATTTACTTGAAATCAAAGTTAGCTAAAACAAATTCTGAAAGGAAAACCTGACCATAGTAATTCTACATCGTGCATTTCCAAGCTCCTAAATTACATGTTTCCTGTGTGTTTCTGTTTAGGTATGTTTTATGGTGTGTTTGTCCAGTGTGAATAAAATGTGGTATTCTATTCTAATGATGATTTGGAGCACAGGACATTGAGAAACTGGCCTTTAGTGCTTATAAGGTTTACATAAAATGCAGAGCCATTGTGTTTCACAATCACTGGGTCCTGGGACAGGATGAACAGACGACACAGTTGTTGTTACGGTGTTGTTGCTAATTATTTGAACCTGCCTTGTAATTGCACTTGAAGTTCTGACAATCATGCATGGATTGCTTTCTGTTTGCTTGCATGTAACTGTAGCTAGCGGCCTGCCTTTCCCCATGGGATGCCTTTGTTAATAAGCTGTTTGCAGCTCATGTGGCTTTTCCAGTAAATACCGTTTTTAAACAAATTAATAATCATGACTTTAAACAACACTCACAGATATCCATTCTGCACCAGACCAAAATGCTGAAAGACAGGAAGAAAAAGTAGCTACAATTGACAGCACAATAATAGCCTATTGGAAAACACTTTGTTAAATGAATCACCACACCTTTCTGCTTATTTCTGCTTGCTGTTGTCTCTTGCTTGTCTTTTAACTACTCTGGATTCATCTACATTTGTCTTGTTATTCAGTTTCCACATTTTCATTGATTTAATTTGCTGACTTTTTTTTTTTTTAACTTTCCTGTATCAATCACTTCCCCTCCCCTGTCTATGTGACTAACAGTACTTTGCTAACAACTACACTTTGTCAATAACTTCCTCTTATTGAGACCATGAAGAGATTTTTACACTTGAAGAAACACTTCTAGTTGTAATGCAAGTGACTGGGAGAAGATCTGGATAATGGCTTAATCACCTGGGGCTGGTTTTTAAAATATTGAAATCTGGATAACAGTTTTGATCTGGATTTTTAGAAATTGTCCAGATTACAAATAATTACGATTACGAAATCTATTTTCTTAAAAGTAAACTTGATCACAAAATATAGGATTACAAAATTCGGATCACTTTGATCCAGATTACAAGTTTTGAAAAACTGGCTCCATGTAGTTGGCAGTGGTGGCATGCTGGGATTGTCTGTGGGGTTATTTTTGGAAACAGTTTATATTAAGTGTCTCTAATTACTGTGAATTTACATAGCAGTTACTCAGTAAATACATGTGTGCTTAAACATAGTTACAATGGTATTATGCATAATGTACTTAATGCGTAAATCTTTTTGCACAATGTAATCCTAATCCTTACCCTAAATCTAACCCTAAACCAAATCCTAATCCCCCCCAACCGTGATCCTATCTCTTTTCTGACACAGTTGTGTACTTCGATATTGTGTAAAAAGATGTACACGTTAAATACATTATAACTACATATAATAACATTGTAATTATGTGCTACATGTATTTACTAAGTAACTACTATGTAAATATACAGTAATACATAGAGACACTTAGTGTAATGTGTTACCCATAAATTAATAATAATAAAACAAAATACTCAATGTGAATCCTCATGGAGATATAAGAAATATGTGCGGTGGATCGATAAAGCTAGGCAAAATGAAAACTGTTCTTGCGGAACACTACCCCAAAAACCTCAACGTCATCTGCAACAGATCTAAAGAGGTCATTGCTACTCAGCAGCTATCCCACAGCAATGCTGTATCGGGTTCAATCAGAGTCAACACCACTGGTAAAGTATGAACAGGTGTCTCCACAAATGCAAATGGACGGCTAGAAAACTTTTCATGTAGCTGTAGTTTTCACTCAGCTGTAAAAACAGTTCATGTTTCTATATGAGATGTTCTTCACATTGACAAGGCTAATATCCACGGCAAGCTGACTGTACAGCTACAATGACCTCCAATCTACTTCCAATAGGAGCTGGCACTACCTGAGATTAAAGATATGTAAATTACATTTTGTTCACAATTAACTATTCTATTCTATTCTGTTAGTGTTACCGTTAATTGAATATACCTTAGGTCCATTACAAGGCTCTCTCTGCCAAAGAGCAGCAATAACAATGCATCTCCAAACTAAATTACATTCTACTAGAGTGGACTTGTAATAAATATGCAAAAGTCCCTACTTCCAAGGAGAACTCGGTCATTGTCGACTGGTATATCCCTAGGCCACTTTGCTCCATTTCAGAGGCAGGAAATTGGCCGTATTGTAGCAGTAATAATGTATAGGAGATTTTCTTCAGAGGAATAATTTTTTAATTAACAAACACAGCTTGTAAGTAGAGTATAAACAGAATTCCAGTTGTTACTCAGGGTGTAAAATGCACATTGGTAATAGATTTCTGTATGCAGTTGAACAACGTGTTAACTGTTAGTTAAGGTGTATGGGTGGTGTCTGTTGGACATTGGGGATAGACACAGTTACTCAACCTCTCTGTCGCTGCTATGGAAACGAAAGTGTTGCGTGCTCAATTCCTACGGTCTGTAGATTCTTGTTGCTCAGCCTTTGATGTTTGTACCTTCCACAACAGCAACGTGAAGAGGCTGCATTGAGGACACTAAGAAAGTAAATGCAGACACGGGTGCCAATTAATTTGAAATCCAAGGTTTATGAGGACTTAACAATGTCACTGTTATTGCTAGCACTAGCAAGTATATGCTACTCCTGGGGATCACCTGGACAGAGTTGTATTCATTAGCTATGTAACACGGTGAAGGCCGGACCCTCTTTTGCCTTGTGTTAAGACGCTCGCTTGTGGTGTGCAGGGTCACTAGTTCACACCCAACCTCCGTCCTGTTACATTGGTGCCGTGACACGGATCTCATGGACGGCTGCAGGATAACATGGTGGATGAGTGTAGCAGGCAGTGTTGTGTGATAGAATGCCATTACAGATTCTGACCCTCATCAGGGAGATGCACTGCGTTACCAGATAGTTACCACCAACAATTTGAGTTGCCATTGTTCGTAATTCTGTGGTCTGCTGTGTTTTCACATGATACACCTATATTATAATGGTATTCCAATAGTATTGTTCTTTAAAAAAGAAATAACACATGACAGGGAGTTTAAATATCATCCAATATCTGCACGCCTAGGGAAGACAAGTGACGTTAAACAGCCTAGATGTATGGATGTTGAACCGAATTTGAACACCCTGGAGTGTGATTTTCAATTGAACTGCCTGGGCCCCCCCCCCCCACCCCCACCCTACCACACACCCCTACAGTCTATCACACACACACAAAAACTATATATATATATATATATATATATATATATATATATATATATATATATATATATATAGTTGTAAAGTGCCCCACCCCTGGGCTATTTATTTGTGTTGTATGTTACGTGTAGTGTGTTAATGTTGCTGTACAGTCATTGGTACATGGGATATAAATGGGTCTGTGTAACACGAGTGTTTAAAATTGTATATTTGTATTTAGGCACGAGGATTGCACAGCACTTCACGTGCAGGTAAAATGTAATAATATGTGAGCACGGGGAATTGCACTTTTATTAATTCACGTGCAGTTGTACCGAGACTCCAATTGAATGATTGATTAGCAATCGAGTCTCGGTACAGCTGCATAAAAGCAGCATGTTTTCACTCACTCGGGGTTGTGTGTTCAGTGAGTGGAGAATGGGTGTGGAGAGGAGAGAATTAAAAACACAAGTACAAGTAAATACGTGATTTCACTCACCGTGTTTGTCTCTTCATCCGCTGTGTTAGTGTTTGTTTCGTTTAGTGTTAATTTGTTTTGTTTGTCTGTTTATTTTGGCTTCAAGTGCCGTGTCCTGTTTTGGTGTGCTGTTTTTGTTTAAATCTTTTGCTTATTATTATTTAATAAAACACTGAGTGTCCCTATGCCTCAGTTTCACCCGTTACTTGCTGAGTCTATCTCTGGTCTGACATCACCACTGCAAGGCATCTTGGTCACTATATATATACATATATATATGGTTTTAGGAAAGGGAGATGGTGTCTAACTAACTTGCTTGATTTTTTTGAGGATGCAACATCCATAATGGATAATTGCAAAGCATATGACATGGTTTATTTAGATTTCCAGAAAGCTTTTGACAAAGTCCCGCACAAAAGATTAATTCTCAAACTGAACGCAGTAGGGATTAAAGGAAACACATGTACATGGATTAGAGAGTGGTTAACAGGTAGAAAACAGAAAGTACTGATTAGAGGAGAAACCTCAGAATGGAACGAGGTAACCAGTGGAATACCACAGGGATCAGTATTAGGTCCTCTGCTATTCCTAATATACATTAATGATTTAGATTCTGGTATAGTAAACAAACTTGTTAAATTTGCAGACGACACAAAAATAGGAGGAGTGGCAAACACTGTTGCAGCAGCAAAGGTCATTCAAAATGATCTAGACAAGATTCAGAACTGGGCAGACACATGGCAAATGACATTTAATAGAGAAAAGTGTAAAGTACTGCACGCAGGAAATAAAAATGTGCATTATTAATATCATATGGGAGATACTGAAATTAAAGAAGGACTCTATGAAAAAGACCTAGGAGTTTTTGTTGACTCAGAAATGTCTTCATCTAGACAATGTGGGGAAGCTATAAAAAAGGCTAACAAGATGCTCGGATACATTGTGAAAAGTGTTGAATTTAAATCAAGGGAAGTAATGTTAAAACTGTATAATGCACTAGTAAGACCTCATCTTGAATATTGTGTGCAGTTCTGGTCACCTCTCTATAAAAAAGATATTGCTGCTCTAGAAAGAGTGCAAAGAAGAGCGACCAGAATTATTCCGGGTTTAAAATGCATGTCATATGCAGACAGGCTAAAAGAATTGAATCTGTTCAGTCTTGAACAAAGAAGATTGCGTGGCGACCTAATTCAAGCATTCAAAATTCTAAAAGGTATTGACAATGTTGACCCAAGGGACTTTTTCGACCTGAAAAAAGAAACAAGGACCAAGGGTCACAAATGGGGATTAGACAAAGGGGCATTCAGAACAGAAAATAGGAGGCACTTTTTTACACAGAGAATCGTGATGGTCTGGAATCAACTCCCTAGTAATGTTGTTGAAGCTGACACCATGGGATCCTTCAAGAAGCTGCTTGATGAGATTCTGGGATCAATAAGCTACCAACAACCAAACGAGCAAGATGGGCCAAATGGACTCCTCTTATTTGTAAGCTTTCTTATGTTCTTATGTTCTTATATATACACACATACACTTAGGTAA
This sequence comes from Polyodon spathula, assembly GCF_017654505.1. Taxonomy (NCBI): domain Eukaryota; kingdom Metazoa; phylum Chordata; class Actinopteri; order Acipenseriformes; family Polyodontidae; genus Polyodon; species Polyodon spathula. The sequence goes on along the minus strand of NC_054534.1, from coordinate 108,428,053 downwards.
ACTCCACAACCATCAGTGCACACATTAATTATTTTGTATGCCCAGACAGATGAACAGATCAACCTTGAAAAAGTTCAATTAGGGACAATGTAGAGCGAGCCATGTACTGTTTTAGGATTGCAATACTGATTTATTGACAAACCCTTTATTTTCCAGAAAGGACATTTGTTAATTGAGGTGAGCAGTATAACCACATTTTCCATTCCTATTAAGATCTGCAAGGAATTTGAATGCATTCCAAAGTGTTATTGGCACCTTTTTTTTTTTTTTTTTTTTTTATCGAAGTTTCAGTCAAACACAGTGCTATAAATACAATGCATCCCAGGGCTCTTCACAATTCAAATTTCACACCACTAATGAGCTTGTGGTTAAAATCTGTACAACCAATACATGTTTTGTAAATTCTGAATGTAGTGAATTAAATGGAGGATATTATTATGGGGTTGGGAAAATCAGCTTGCAAAGTCTTCCTGTCCCACCCCTAGGAATCAGATTATGGAAGGGTATTGTATTATTGAAAGTATGTGTTTTTGTTTAGAGATGCATATGTTCTATTGAATTATTTATAGTAATATAAAGTAACTTGTGTGCAGTCTCCCAGTTGAATGTGTCAACTACTTAAACATGATATATATTCTATAAAAATAAGATGTTTATTGCACCATGTTTACTTGTCTTTCTACACAACTGATGACAGGTTTTTGCCCAAAACGTCCTGAGATAAATTATTTGTTACTATAAACCTTTTGTGTACATCCAAACTTTTAATTTGTTTAATTTAATCTTTTTTTTCTTTTATCTTTTTTCTTTTTAAACCTATATTTTTAAACCTATATATAGACACACACACACACACACACACACACACACACACACACACACATATGTATTATAGGTGCTATATAAATTAGAGGAGGTTACGGTTTAGAACCTCTAGAATAATTTATATAGTATTTTGTTAAGGTATAAGCAGACATTTGCATTGGTGCCAACTTCGTGGTGTTTTGAGTGGGTACAACTTATTTGCATGGATCCTTAACTTCAAACATAAATCATGAATTTTGAGGTAAAACTAAAAGAGAGTTTCGTCTCCTGATCTCTGTTTGTATTTGTGGGCCATTCAAAAGCAAGTGTCATATAAAACCAATAATACTACTAATAATAATAATTGTCAAGAATTATACAAAAATACAATTCCGCATTGATCTCTTACAGAAAGGACGAGAGTCACTTGTAAGGATCCCTTTAATAAATGTCACTCATTAACAGTCAGTGTAGTTCAGCTCAACTGATGCAAGAGCTTAGGCAAGCAGTAGCTTTGAAACTGCTCCCTGGGAAGGACAATAAGTGTAGTTCAGAAGAAGTAAAATAAGTGCTACGAGTATGGCAATGGCCCGCAATCCTGTGTGTTTATGCAGTCAAGCCTACCCTTGCACCTTCACCAGTAGAAGGGACTAGTTATGAGGATGAAGTTCACAGCAAGAGATGAAAAGACGTGAAGAACAACCAGGATATATTTTTTTTACCTAGTATTTTTACCCCTCTCTGGCCACTAACCAACTCTGTGTGAAGACATTTTCCTGCTACTACATTATGTGCAACAAATCACCTTCCAGCTAGATATAGACCACCATACTGCAGGAGACCACCAAACTAACATAACGTGGTCCTTGGAATAATAATCAAGCTCTCTCTCTCTCTCTCTCTCTCTCTCTCTCTCTCTCTCTCTCTCTATATATATCTATATATATATATATATATATATATATATATATATATATATATATATATATATATATATATATATATATATATATAAAATATCCAGTCAAGGTAGGTTTATTTATTTTTTCTCTCCTAATACAGCAGTTATATAGATTTAGCAGGGCTGACTAGAAACAGAGAAAAATGGCCGCTTGTTTATCTCTCATTCGCTTAGTGTACAGTGGCTTGCGAAAGTATTGACCTCCTTTGGCATTTTTCCTATTTTGTTGCCTTACAACCTGGAATTAAAATTGATTTTTTGGGGGTTTGTATCATTTGATTTACACAACATGCCTACCACTTTGAAGATGCAAAATATTTTTTATTGTGAAACAAACAAGAAATAAGACAAAAAAACAGAAAACTTGAGCGTGCATAAGTATTCACCCCCCCAAACTCAATACTTTGTAGAGCCACCTTTTGCAGCAATTACAGCTGCAAGTCTCTTGGGGGTATGTATCTATAAGCTTGGCGCATCTAGCCACTGGGACTTTTGTCCATTCTTCAAGGCAAAACAGCTCCAGCTCCTTCAAGTTGGATGGGTTCTGCTGGTGTACAGCAATCTTTAAGTCATACCACAGATTCTCAATTGGATTGAGGTCTGGGCTTTGACTAGGCCATTCCAAGACATTTAAATGTTTCCCCTTAAACCACTTGAGTGTTGCTTTAGCAGTATGCTTAGGGTCATTGTCCTGCTGGAAGGTGAACCTCCATCCCAGTCTCAAATCTCTGGAAGACTGAAACAGGTTTCCCTCAAGAATTTCCCTGTATTTAGCGCCATCCATCATTCCTTCAATTCTGACCAGTTTCCCAGTCCCTGCCGATGAAAAACATCCCCACAGCATGATGCTGCCACCACCATGCTTCACTGTGGGGATGGTGTTCTCGGGGTGATGAGAGGTGTTGGGTTTGCGCCAGACATAGCGTTTTCCTTAATGGCCAAAAAGCTCAATTTTAGTCTCATTTGACCAGAGTACCTTCTTCCATATGTTTGGCGAGTCTCCCACATGCCTTTTGGTGAACACCAAACGTGTTTGCTTATTTTTTTCTTTAAGCAATGGCTTTTTTCTGGCCACTCTTCCGTAAAGCCCAGCTCTGTGGAGTGTACGGCTTAAAGTGGTCCTATGGACAGATACTCCAATCTCCGCTGTGGAGCTTTGCAGCTCCTTCAGGGTTATCTTTGGTCTCTTTGTTGCCTCTCTGATTAATGCCCTCCTTGCCTGGTCCGTGAGTTTTGGTGGGCGGCCCTCTCTTGCCAGGTTTGTTGTGGTGCCATATTCTTTCCATTTTTTAATAATGGCTTTAATGGTGCTCCGTGGGATGTTCAAAGTTTCAGATATTTTTTTATAACCCAACCCTGATCTGTACTTCTCCACAACTTTGTCCCTGACCTGTTTGGAGAGCTCCTTGGTCTTCATGGTGCCGCTTGCTTGGTGGTGCCCCTTGCTTAGTGGTTGCAGACTCTGGGGCCTTTCAGAACAGGTGTATATATACTGAGATCATGTGACAGATCATGTGACACTTAGATTGCACACAGGTGGACTTTATTTAACTAATTATGTGACTTCTGAAGGTAATTGGTTGCACCAGATCTTATTTAGAGGCTTAATAGCAAAGGGGGTGAATACATATGCATGCACCACTTTTCCGTCATTTATTTTTTTTTATTTTTTTAAACAAGTTATTTTTTTCATTTCACTTCACCAATTTGGACTATTTTGTGTATGTCCATTACATGAAATCCAAATAAAAATCAATTTTGATTCCAGGTTGTAAGGCAACAAAATAGGAAAAATGCCAAGGGGGTGTCAATACTTTTGCAAGCCACTGTATGTAATATATATAATATATATATATATATATATATATATATATATATATATATATATATATATATATATATATAATAGAAACTACACTCACAAACTCCTGATGTAGACAGGCTTCAGTAAGGAAGAAGAGGGTTTCTTGTTGTTTACTTACTCTTCCTAACCCATGGCTATTTAGTTCAAACTCGCATTATCACGAGAGTGAGTGAGTTTCTCGTTAAGCCATGTCTGGCGTCACCATTCTCTTCCTCACTGACTTCCCGTCTACCCCCGAAATCTACAGTGTCTCTAAACAGTCAAAATACTACATATAGATTTAAACACAAATGAACTGAAATATACTGCTTACATTTTTCCAGTTATAATAATAAGTCCTGCGTTAAACTAAAGTTTATTATATTGTCACAATCCTTAGTAAACATGGGGAACTCAACAAAGTAAAAACAGGATCACCCTAAGTCCTCCAGTATAACCTGTCTTAGTTCTCCTCAAATATAAAATAGACCAAAAGTGCTAATCGCCTGGGGAAATGGAGTATTTATAGAAACAGTCAGTAACATTCTCATTTGCTGAATACAGAATAACCAGTGCTTTGTTGGTAGTTTCTAATTATTTGAAACTCCTTATAAGTCTACAATGTATCCTAATGCATTTAATCCTTCTCACATTAGCCTGCAATTAAATTATGTAAAAAAAATGAACCACTATACTGTGGCTTTTTGAAAGGAACATTATTTTGGGTATTTGTTATAGCAACACTGTGGGTTCGTTATTTTTTTATAGTACTGCATGTATTGCATATAGTGATATTAATAAAGTTGTTGGAGGAAGGAGCAGTTAAATAATTGTTCTGAACAACTCTTGTTTTTAATACTGTGAAATCATTGCATTCCTGATTGTATTGTCTCTGCATAGGCACTAAGCTTCAAAATATTGGACAATGTGACATTAAAGTAGTATTTGCACCTAAATAAAACATGGAAAAAAATGTGTTGCTAGAAGACTAGTGAATTTTCTTTGTTATCCCTGTGCCTGATGCTGAAAGACTAGTGCATGCCTTTGTTTTATTTAGAATTGATTATTGCAATGCTTTGTTTTCTGATATTCCAAACCATGCTTTGTGTCGCTTGCAGCGCTTTCAAAACACTGCTACTAGAGTTCTGACTAGAATTAAGAAAAGTGAACATACCTCTCCTCTGTTGGCCTCCTTTACTGGCTCCCCGTGCAATCTAGAGTTGCTTTCAAGATTCTGCTTTTAAATTATAAGGCCTTGAATGGACTAGCACCTATTTATTTACAGGTTCATGCATTCCTTATCGCAATCTTAGATCACACAATGCAGGATTGTTGGTGTGCCTGTTAATTTATTATTTTTGTTACTCCAAGAACCTTTACTACTTCCCTTCATGTATGAATATGAATGTGTGTGTGTGTGTGTGTTTGTGATATGCATGAGGAATGAATTCTTACTTACCCTTCCCTCTATTTTCCTAAATCACTGCAGTGTATCCCCTTTGGAGAACAAAATAATAAAAACTAAAAGTGTTGTATTGTTCACAGCTGTGTGTAAAGGTCCTGGTTGTAGTAGTAGCTGGTCAGCTGGGTATAAAAGATGGCCGCCAGTGACACCTCAGCATATAAAGATGGGTGATAGTGCCGCATCAGCAGAAACACATTTATTGTATTATATGTGTACATGTATATGGTTAACCTTATATGTGTGAATCTGGCCAAAGTAATTTTTGATGCTAGATGCAACCTTCAAATTAGACTCGCCCTAATCCAAACCAGTTGTTAAGATCAGTTTTGTTGGGGGATGATTTGTTTGAGGTACTGAGGGTCTATGTTTTTGATACATACATTACATCACACGCACTTAATAATTAGGGGTTGGCAACGATATGGAAATTTTATATCGAGAATATCAAAGTTTTCCAAAACACAGAAATATAATAACACAATTGCAATATCAAACATATATAGATGATAACTGATATTTACATAAGAAAAGCAATAAGTGGTGCTGTGCTTTTGGGTAAGCGATGAGGGTACAGAATGGGTTACCAAGCCATGCTGTTGATGCTCAATCATTGGGATCCTTTAATACCCGACTTCGAATTAGTCAGCTACTAGGAACTCCAAGGGCAGTCGTGCAAAATACAGTACTGTTTTGTAACTTTTTCTTATGTTCTTAAGCTAATGCACAACAACTGGACTGATTTTTTACTGTTTGAAATTGGTTCTGTCATCTCAGTCTCAAACACATTAGGTCTGCTATTCCCTCCTGTTGGGACAGTTTTGATGCCACTATACATCATGCTGAGGTGGCTCATTGGGTTTGCTTGCCTCTGCAATACACTCTGGGATGAAGGGGAAGTGGATGGGCTGGAGGGAATGCCTCTTTTTTTTTTACATGTCAGACAAACACTGAGAGACCAGGCAGATAATACTCCCTGCAACAGTACATTAAATAGTCAAGCATATGAAACAGTAGCCTTATTTGATGAAACAGTATGGGGAGGCAGAAGAAACAACAAACATATAAGCAAAAAGACACATTCAGTCGTCCACACAAATTGGAAGCCCCTGCCATGTCTACTGTATGTTAATGAATGTGGCGTAGTACCTGTGGGAGTCACTGTAATGTGAGGAGTCAGCTAGATTTAGGAATTGTTCCGGGGGTATTCTTCATCATTTCTCAGTGATTACTGCTTTAGGTTCTTGTAGGGAAAGTAGGGAGCTGAGATATGCAGCAAAGACTTCTGCAGTCATCACTTTTTAGACCGTTCCTCCTCTGTGCAGTCTGGGATACAGAACACCTTCTCTCAGTCTCTACTATATTGCCTATCCACAACAATATGGACATGCAGCTTTAAATATTACAAAGTACAGGATGGTATGCATGTATCTGAGGAACGGAGAGTTTACATAAACATATGTTGTATGCAACATTTCCATCTACACTATGAAACGAATGTGAAAAATACAATCTCGTTTTGTTTCACTATCAAATTGGGGCTGCCATCAGCTCTATCGTAGTCTACAATCCAATATACAACCAGAATAAAGATCATCTGTATTTATCATGTTTTTGTAAAATTGCTATGCATAAATTAATTTACCAACCTGTGATATTTCCTGACAGTCTAATGTATTTACAGCCCTTGTGTTCTGCTTACATATTTCTTTCTTCGTCTGCAGTCCAAGTTTTAAAACCTGCCTCTGAGTCCTTCATATTGGATGCTTACTAGGTTAACTTCTATAATCAGTGAATTAATGGACTGAAATAGATTTGATCTCAATCTGCTGCTGATGGCAATGAATGATTGGTAAATGAAAACATGGCCGTATTATATTCCTTTCCTTAACACTGATATCCCTGTCATCTCCCTGTGAACCAAGTTAATTATTTTATCTTGCAGCCAGTGCCTCATTTACACATTAGATTGGATTAGATTACTGACAGGCAATTCGTTTTTGAATAAGAATGATCTGAATTGAGCAAAACAAACAAATACAAATTCAGCGTGACATTTTCAGTTGCAGGCTTGTCACAGTTTGTCTCCTCATTAGTTGGAAACCAAAAAAGGACTGTATTCAAAAAGTGTGCCATTGCCAGGATAATATTACTTGAATAAATTAGGAATCAGGCTGGCAATCAATAATCTGCCACAACTTAACTTTACCACTTGTCTTTGAAACTGATGTTGCTGTGATACGACATTTCAAATCTGCTAAGTAAACACGGATGTACGTGTTTGCCATCGATTATATGACGCCTTTCAAATATATTATAATGTTCAGATGAGTTATTTCACAATAGTCATTGAGTGCTTGCTATGGCTTTGCTTCTTTAAAAATCTAAATTAGAGCTATACGGTTTTCACAATCCCTCTGGCCTTTGACGTCAATGTTTAGATAACAGTATTTCACATCTGTCAGGAAATTCATATGCAGTCTAAAATGACAATTATTGAAATTGTTAGTGATATTTAGGCAGATGATTGCAACTCAACTAAATTTTAAAGTGTTTGCAGCTAACAAAATAATTTCACAAATCATATCTGTTTTGCATGGTAGCTAAAAAGGTCTTAAATGTGCAATTGTGAAAGAAATGCATGTTATAGCAAGCTTGGATTTTCATTTTAAAGCATGTCTGGTACTATATTTGGTGAAGGGAAGTTCTTAGTTTCCATCACTTGCTTCCAGGAAATATGTTACATGTGCACTTCCTAGGTAATTTCACTTCAGTAGTGTTTTCTGCGTTAAAGCTTTTTACTGGATGAAAAGAATAGCAGTCAATAGTGGAAGTAGCTGGCTGGAGTTGAATGGGTGGGGGAATGGCCAAAAAGTAAAGCATGACTTGCAAACATATATTTCTATAACCCACAGTAGGACCAGGTGTCAGGTTTAAAAAAAAAAAAAAAATACACAACATGCGATTCTTTCAAAACTGGATGTTTGTAACCCATATAACGAATGGAAGTGCAGAACAGGTGTGGTTTGATTGACTGATTCACTGTAGTCCTTTCAACCGTTTTCATAACTAAAAATACACCTGTGACTACTGTAATCCTGTAAACTTGTGAGCTCTGTTACTTATATGCATGTTAATGCCACAGCTCATTGCAGCCGTGGATGAAGGCTCTATTTGCATCCTAAACCATATGAAAAAAAAGGCATAATACTACATTAGCGATGTCAAAAAATGCTAATTCCTCTAGACGAAAATATACTTATACCTTGAACCATTCGACTCCTCGAGACCATCACTTTCAATTCAAAACACAAAATATCTCCTTTTCAATCACTCGGCAACACCCACAGTACAGAAATGTTCATTAATGATCAACAAAATGAGAATGTTACAAAAATATATATATATGTAAAGCTGGTACATTCATATCTCAGAAACTGGAGAGGAATGGGGAATTAAAACAAAGTAAAGGCAATCATCCAAATAAAGCTGAAGCACTAATGGATAATGACATAGAACGACCGTACAGCACTGAAACACTATGTTAAAAAAAGGAATAATACACCGGCCTCTTCAGTGAGTCACAGGAAAACAGTTCCATCTCGGGTTTGAGTGACAGTTTATAAACTGGACCTTTGCTCTCGGAATGTATGATGTCACAGAAAAACTACTTGGAATTATTGTCCAGTAACTCACTGAAGCTCATCTATTACAGACACACACACACACACACACACACACACACACATATATATATATATATATATATTATATATATATATATATATATATATATATACACACACACACACACACTGAGAAACATATTGAAATATATTGTTAAATATATCTACATTTATAATCCAAGATTTGCTTACTTTTGTATGATTTAATTAAATTAATTTACTCATCTTAATTTAGGGTGTAGTTCAAAGTTATACGTGGTACATCTTTTTTGGCCCCTTTATTGGTGATATTTAATAAAAAAAGATATTTAAAAAAACAACTAATACATTTTGCCCAAAACATGATACCTCTTTTTTTTTTTTTTTTTAAATCCATGGTTTGACCTGGATTATAAATGCAATATGGCACTTCAGGGTGCCTGTATTCATCCAATATATTGACTTCTCAGGGATTGGTGGTACTTAGCTTCACCTCGTGTCGCACAACACCCAGAGGCGTCTGTATATAGGATGTATATGGACATCCTGTCGGGCCTTATTGCAAACTATAGATATATTTTCAGTATACTTAGGAATATATTTAAATATACTTATAAAAAAGATTTCCATTACACAAGAGTAGATGTTGAACTTCATGTTGATTTGAACTCGGCTTTCGCCAAGATAAGCACCAACTAAGACATAGCTTTGCAGTAAACTAATGTGATCCATCTGCATCTCCATCCATTTGCATTGTTTTCCATTTGATGATGTAGATATCCTTAGGTCTGGTGTTGATTGCTGAAGTGTAATGCTGGCTCCAGGGATCAGCTCATTTTGCCTCCCCAGCGCATCAGCACACACAACAGCTGCGATGCTGGTTCCGGGGATCAACCCAGTGTGGTCTCCCCAGTGCATCAGCATGATAACTGTATGGATATAGCTAAGTAGGGTACATCTCTGGGGTCTTCAAGTGGGCACCTTCCATCCTCTGTTTTGTTGACTCGTCCACGACACCTTAAGAGGGCTCAACAGTGATTCTGACATCCCAGCATCACCCCCCTCCATCCCCCACTCAGCTCAGCCCAGCTTACTTACCTGTACATCAGAGTTGCTTTCTGTCTATTGTGCTTGAGATCCCCATCCAGAATCTTTCCGTCTCAACCACAGCCAGTTGCTGCTCCTTTCTGCTGCTTCAGATAAGTTCTTCACTGTGCGATGCAACTCTTGGCCACTGAACCCGACGTTTCTGAGAAACCGGGTTGTAGAGTGTGCCACAAATCCTCGACAACCCACCTCCACTGGGTAAACTCGGACTCTCCATCCTTGCTGCTCCGCTTCAGCAGCTAGTTGAGCATATCGAAGTTTCTTCCTCTCATACGCCTCATCCACAACATAGCTAACTCTACCAGATGAACAAGGCGTGCTGATCCAGACCACAAGATAATGTCTGGTTGAAGGTTAGTGGTGGCAATGTGGAAAAATAAGCCGTTCACCAACATCTGCCAGCATCTTCCATTCTCTAGCAGCTTCCAATTGTCCTGGGTGAGGCTTGGTTTTAACACCTTTTCTTGGTGGTTGCTCTCCTGGATGGAGAAATATTGTCTTTTGTGTGTAATGCTTTGATGGAACTGGTAGCAACTTATTGGTCAGGTTACGCTTGGCTTCCAATGCTAAGGCCAAACATTGCAGCACCTGGTCATGGCACCAAGTAAACCGTCCTTGGCTAAGACCCACCTTACATACTGTCAAACTATACCTTAATGTTGTAGGTGATGAACACAAAGGACATGAGGGATCCTTACCCACCCAGAGGTTTAGATTCTGTGGTGATAGGAGAACATCATATGCTGATCAAATGAGGAAACTGATCAGATTAGATTTACAAATATATTTAAATAGAGCTTTAAATGTGATATCTAAAATGCATTTTCAGATATCTTTAAATTGTTTTAAGATATCTCTAAATGTTTTTGAGATATCTTTAAATACTTTTCAAATATCTGTAAATCATTTAGATATATCTCTAAATAACGTCCTGTTCATTTAAGGATATCTCTAAATCATTTGACGATATCTTAAAATAACTTCCTGTTCATTTAGAGATATCTCTAAATAATTTAGAGATATCTCTAAATGATTTCCTGTTAATTTAGATATATCGCTAAATCATTTGAGGGTATCTTCAAATGAACAGGGAGTTATTTAGAGATATCTCCCAGTGAACAGGAAGTTATTGGAAGATATCGTCAAATCATTTAGAGATATCTTTAAATGAACATGAATTTATTTAGAGATGTCTTTAAATGATTTAGAGATCTCTTTAAATGAACAGGAATTTATTTACAGATATGTTTAAATTATTTGGAGATATCTTTAAAACCCTCATTTTAAGATATCTCTAAATGACAGTTTGGTGTGCCATGCTAACACGATCCATACGGTTTCCACAGTATCTAAAGATATCTGTAAATCAGTTTGAGATATCTATTTCATTTTTAGATATCTCAAATTGATTTACAGATATCTTTAAATTTTAGATATCTTAAAAACTGCACAATTAAAGATATCTGGAATTCAATTTGAAATATCTTGAAATGTTTTACAGATATCTTTAAATATTTCAAGATATCTTAAAATGCAATTTAAGATATCTCTAAATGATAATTTAGCTTGCCATACAAAAAAGGCCGACATGATGCTCGGATATATTGTTAAAAGTGTTGAATTTAAATCAAGGGAAGTAATGTTAAAACTGTACAATGCATTAGTGAGACCTCATCTAGAATACTGTGTTCAGTTCTGGTCACAAAAGGGATATTGCTGCTCTAGAAAAAGTGCAAAGAAGAGCAACCATAATTATTCCAGGTTTAAAGGAATGCTAAAAGAATTTAATCTATTCAGTCTTGAACAACTACGCGGCGACCTGATTCAAGCATTCAGAATTCTAAAAGGTATTGACAGTGTCGACCCAAGGGACTTTTTCGACCTGAAAAAAGAAACAAGGATCAGGGGTCACAAATGGAGATTAGATCAAAAAAATAATTCAAAACAGAAAATACAAGGCAATTTTTTACACTGTGAATTGTGAGGGTCTGGAACCAACTCCCTAGTAATATTGTTGAAGCTGACACCCTGGGATCCTTCAAGAAGCTTCTTCGTGAGATTCTGGGATCAATAAGCTACTAACAACGAGACGAGCAAGATAGGCTGAATGGTCTCCTCTCATTTGTAAATTTTCTTATGTTCTTATGTTCTTAAGGTTTAGAAATATAAACTAGTATTTATAGCCACGGTAGTTATAGAAATGAATAAAGGATGGAGGAAAACCACTGTGACTAAATATACAAGACTGAACTCAACACACCACTGTTAATCAACACACTCAGTGTTTCAGCAGCACCCATGTAAACACCCCAACATCACATGCAAAACAGGACTTTAATACCCGCACATTGATTAGGAGAGCAAAAACAAAATCTGGTTTTTGTCAGCTTGTTTTTCCTGTGTTCATCCTCTTGTTATTTCCGTAGAAAACATATACTAAATGAAGACGGATCAAGACTCTCTGCATACGTGGAGGTACTAAGATGAACTAGGGAATGCAATACTTCGTCTTTACAGGGTTGTGGTTAGAATTTGGTTTCACAAAGTGCATAGCTTCTTCCACTGTTTTGAAGTGTAGGGTCTGGTTGTGAAAAGTATCTTTTAATGTTGCTGAGTATACCAATCTATAACACGAGTTCCGAGACACGCTGGTCAGATCCAGAATGCTCTGTCTTATCTTTATAGCTCAGAAGGTGAACTATCATGGTTCTCGGTCCTCCGCTGCTTTTTGGTTTCAGTGCTAGATTATCTGCGCACAGCCAATCAGCTGTTTTTTTCTAATTTCTCTGCTCCAAATAACTGTATAAGGTAATATACAGATTTAAAACCATTCACAGCCCTTTCTTTGTTGTAACTTTGATGTATGGTGTACAGCAGAGTGGAAAAGACTTTGTGAGTCATTTTTAAAACGTTACTGTTATCTCAAACAGCCAAAAACAGGCTTTTCTTTTGTCAGTGTGGCTTTTAAATAAAGAAATGTGTGTTAGGCTATTTTTGTCGGTGAGAAAAGGACTGAACCAGTTTAGCAAGATAGGTAGGCCTCGCTCTGGCTTGGGAAGAGCCAGCTGCAATGTTGCTAATTGAATGGGATGCGGTTCTATAGAGCAGAGAATCAGCCAATAAGAAAAACAAACCCCCAAGGGGAGGAGATGTCAATGATGATAAAGAGCAATACTGTGTGGAACTATGTTTATCCATAGTGGGCTCATTGCTGTTGAAGCACAGTCAGATACAGGTGTGGCGGGGTGCCTTTCCCCTGTGTGTATTTTTATGTTTTATGTTGTATGTAGTGTACTATTGTTGGTGTAGATATAATGGTGCATGGGGTATAAATTGGGCTATGAAGCATGAGTGTTGTTAAAATGTATATTTGCATTTAGGCACAGGGATTGCACAATCACTTAATTTGCAGATAAAATGTGTATAAGGATGTGGGCACAGGGATTTCACAAATGAGTTCACATGCTGGGATTCAAGTGAATGATTAATTCATAATTGAATCCCAGCACAGCTATATATATATATATATATATATATATAGATATATATATATATATATATAATATATATGAGATACTCTGTCACTCACTCGGGGTTAGGTGTACAGAAGAGAGAGGAGAGAAACAAAATAATAATAACATTTGCTATTTGTGCTGGAAACACCAGCATGGTACTTGTTTGGCTGAGTGTTCATTTGTTTTGTATGTTCTGCATGTTTGTATTTTGTTAAAACCTTTTATTTTGTAATAAACCAGCACAAGCAGCGCATTCCCAATCACTCTCAGTGCTGTGTGTGTTTCTTCCTGGTCTGACTGTGCTGCTCTAGCCAGCTTTCCACGCAGGGCAGTATGTGTAGTGACATGTATTGTTGTGTCTTGTTAACAGTCTGGGAAGCCATTCATAAAGCTGCTAAACTGTACTATGATATAGGTTAAGAACCAAGTATTTACAAAAGGTACATATAGTAGGAAAGTTATGTTATTGTTATCCCCTTCCCTTATTCCATGCTGATTCTGCTCCCATGTCTGTCTGTCAGGCTGTCTGTCTGTTTGTTGCATTCTGCATGGTGAACACAATAGCTTCCTTTGAATCTTCTCCAAACTTTTGGGATTTAATCCAATAAATTGTCAAATCTATACAATTTTTAGTACAGGACTTTGATAATATTTTCCAGCTGATTAATGACATGTCATTGGGTTATATTGGGTTAGAATTGATATTATATTAAACGGCAGGTGGTGATGCAGTGCACCCCATTCAAGGCTGTTGCTTCCGTTACCATTGGAATGGCCTTTTTACACCTCCTTCATGGTTTATAATGTTTGCAATCAATTCAAGTGGTTCTGTTGTTCCAATATATTTATTTTAATTTAATCAGTCTGGCTTTGAATTTGCATTGAGCTTGTCTGGAGATTCCTAACTGCCTGCACTGAACTGCCATCCTCATTCCATTCCAAGCATATCTGCTTGTTTTCATTCCAACTGAGCTCTCAATTACTTAACTAGACCCTTACTTAAAATGATAATTTGCTTAATTAGACCTTTTTAATTGTTTTCAGCTCCAAACAGTTCAAGTTACTTATACAGTATTATAGCTAACTTGAAATCTGCAACTGTTTAAGAGCTGAAAATAAGTAAAAAGGTATAATTAATCAAATTTGTAGTTCAATTAAGGGTTTAATTAAGTAATTGAGAACTCAGCAGGAATGAAAACCAGTAGACACAGGGGGTCCCCAGGACCAAGTTTGGGAAACCCTGATATAGAGGACAGATCTCAAACCCAAGGGCACTAGAGCAGCTATTTGGAAAAGAGCTTTGAAACAGATTTTAAAGTTAGAAGTGTAAAAAGTTTTCAAGATGTTAACAATGAAAAGACAAATTACAGGTACATAATTTAACCAGTTGTAGCAACACGTAGAGACATGTAACGCTATATATTTTCAGAACCCTGCTACTTACGCTTCAATGGCATGTCAATCAATTACTGTAGTGTGTGATCCAGTTAAAAAAAGACTCTCATAAGAGTGCCCTGGGCACTAAAGCTAATGTACGATGTGCTCATTTCACTGAGGTGTTGATAGTTAAACCACGCTAATTATAGCCTCTACAGATAAGTTGTGTTAAAGATCCCATTAGAAACTAAAATCTGAGATCTCGTTATCTGGGGTTTAAAAGCAGTTAGAAGTATGACATTTGGTAAACACGTAATCATCCAGATTGTCTCTTGAAGTTCGAGTTAAAGGGGGTGCCTAAAAATGTGTTACATTCATATGTTTGAGTACTAAATTAAATGTTGTTTGATTTAATATGTTTGTCTTGTTTTTCATTTGTAAACTGGCCTCTACAGAAATGCTGTCTTGCTCAGGTTTACTCAGATTCAGTCCCAGGGTTTGAATGATCCAAATAGTGATCGAAATACCATAATATCAATGTGATATGTATCTGAACTCTTTCCACCCTGTTGGTATTGCTTTTGGAGATGTTTTAATCGTTCATAATAAATAACCTTGCAAGTATATACCAAAACTTTTAATATAGCGTTAAAAGAGAATAGGCTGGTGACTTTATTTTACATGCAAGGTATCTAAAGAGCGGCAGATTGCCATCTCATTAAGCCATTTGTTCATGTCTCTGTTTTTAATTTGTCTCATTGTATGTAGCTATGTTAATAAGTGGGTCAATACATCCCTCCCATGGAGTAATATAGAGGGAAAGTGTGGCAATATTTAAATCTGTCAATGATTAGATCATTAAATTAGACATCATGAGATAATAAACAGACACAAAAAATGAATTCAAAGGATTTTTCACTCCTGCACTGTTTGACCTGTGCTTCTTTATAAAACAAATGACTTCATATGCATGCCTATGACAATAGAGTAGTCGTATATGGTGATACTGGCATTATCTCTGAAGATGACTTCATATGTATGCCTATGACAATAGAGTAGTCGTATATGGTGATACTGGCATTATCTCTGAAGATGACTTCATATGTATGCCTATAACAATAGAGTACTCGTATATGGTGATACTGGCATTATCTCTGAAGATGACTTCATATGTATGCCTATAACAATAGAGTAGTCGTATATGGTGATACTGGCATTATCTCTGAAGATGACGTCTTTGAGATAACATCTCACTGCTCTGTGATGCAATGTGAAGGAATGTGAACTTTCTCCCCTCCGGCATGGGACATGCAGAAATGAGCATGCATCCTTTGTGAATGACGATCTTTGTATATAAAAAGCTATCAGAACCTCATTAGCCTAGTTTTGTGCCCTGTTGCCCCCTATAACAATTACCCGCTAATTTAAATTGCAAATGTGCACTTTTTAAAGACTCCCAAATGCAATTCTTTCTCATTTTGTGATTGCTTTCTGGCTGTCTTGTCTCATAAAACAGGTGATAGTTAGTTTCAATGATTAAAAATGAATTACTATATAAAGAAAAGAAAAAAATTATGAACAATGAACAATTTCTCTTCCACTTGTATTATTACAGCATTAGATTTGCATCCAATTAGCAGATGTTACGCTTGGAGCTTGGATGTCGGTAATGGGATCTTAACCCAGCTCTATTCTTTTCCTAGGATTTCTTGCTCTTTTGGCGATTTAACTGTTGGTGGCTCTTCGGTTGTCCGCAGTTTAGGTGTGCAGCTTGACCCTAAGCTATCATTTGAAAAACATATTTCTGCTGTGGTAAAGGCAGGGTTTTATCACCTAAAGAGAAGTTCCAGAGTTTGTTGTTTTTTGTCTCCCAGGGATGCAGAGATCCTCGTGCATACCTTTGTAACCTGTCAATTGGATTACTGCAATGCTCTTTTTCCTGGTCTTCCTGGTCATTCTCTGAATCATCTTCAAATGGTGCAAAATGCAATGGAAAGGGCCTTGACAGGAACATATCACCCTGGTCCTTATGCATTTGCATTGGCTTCCTGTTCATTCTCGTGTTGCCTTCAAGATTCTGTTGCTGACATACAAGGCTTTGCATGGTCAGGGTCCTAGTTATATTATGGACCTTCTCAGCCCTTACATCCCTGGAAGACAGCTTAGATCTTCAAACTCTGTGTTCCTCTTGGTGGGCGTAGTTTTCGCTGTGTTGCCCTTTCCCTCTGGAACTCTCTGCCTGGTTCATTTGAGACTCATTTGTTCTCGGCAGCCTATTTACAGTAATCCTGTGGACTGGTTCTTAAAACTTGTAATATTTTTTGTAATTATTGTTTTTATGATCTTAGGAGTTGGTTTTTATTTCTATTGTACCTGTTTTGAATGTATTTTTGAATTGACTGTTTATTGTGTGCTTTGTTTTATTATTATTGTTATTATGTTTCTAGTTTTGTTTGTTCATATCGAGCAGCACCCCGAGACACCTTGGTATGAAGGCTGCTATATCAAATTAAAATTATTATTATTATTATTATTATTATTATTATTATTATTATTATTATTATTATTATTATTATTATTATCCAGCAAGCGGTCTATCCTGCTTGGGAAAGGACTACGTCAACAGTAAAGTGACACATACTAATGGGGGATTTCAACTTCCCCCAAATAAAATGGGAAAACCCGGTGGGTAGCGCGAAGGATGAAATAGAAATGGTGGAAATGACAAATGACTGCTTCCTAACACAATTTGTGAAGGCACCCACTAGAGGGGACGCATGCCTTGATTTAGTCTTTTCAAATAACGAAGACAGAATAACTAAAACAGAGGTCAGAGAACCATTGGCAAACTCAGACCATAACATGGTCTCATTTGAAGTGTTTTTTAAATCCCCAAAAGTAAAGACTAAAGTTAAGGTTTACAATTTTAGAAAAGCAAACTATTATGAAACAGAGACTAACAGAAGTAGATTGGAGTAAAATAGAGAAAACACCCACAGAAGAAGGATGGTTGTTCTTCAAAAATGTAGTACTAGAGGCGCAAAACAATTACATCCCTAAAGTAGACAAATCTAAATGTAAAACTAAATTGCCAAAATGGTTTAATAGATCAATTAAAAAAAATATTCAGCGAAAAAAGGCACTTTACAGAGCATTAAAAAAGGACCAAAAAGAAAGTACGCAGAAAGAGTACACGGAACTGCAAACGCAAGTCAAAAAGGAAGTTAGAAAGGCCAAGAGAGAAATAGAAATGAACATTGCTAAGGGAGCTAAAACCAATTCCAAAATGTTTTTCCAATATTACAACAGCAAGAGAACATTCAAAGAGGAGATTAAATGTTTAAGAGATACAAATGGCAAAATCGTAGAGGAAGAAAAAAAATAGCAAATATGTTAAATGATTACTTTTCACAAGTTTTTACAAAGGAAGATACTGACAACATGCCCCACATGTCATCCAGTTCCTATCCAGTTTTAAATAACTTTAGCATAACTGAGGCAGAAGTGTTAAAGGGACTAGGAGCTCTTAAAATAAACAAATCCCCTGGGCCGGATGAGATCCTCCCAGTAGTACTCAAAGAAATGAAAGAAGTAATTTACAAACCGCTAACCAAGATCATGCAGCAGTCTCTTGACACAGGGGTGGTACCGACAGACTGGAAAATTGCAAACGTAATACCGATCCACAAAAAGGGAAACAAAACTGAACCAGGTAACTACAGACCAGTAAGCCTGACTTCTATTATATGCAAACTTATGGAAACTATAATAAGATCCAAAATGGAAAATTACCTATATGGTAACAGGGTACTGGGAGACAGTCAACATGGTTTTAGGAAAGGGAGATCGTGCCTAACTAACTTGCTTGATTTTTTTGAGGATGCAACATCGATAATGGATAATTGCAAAGCATATGACATGGTTTATTTAGATTTCCAGAAAGCTTTTGACAAAGTCCCGCACAAAAGATTAATTCTCAAACTGAACGCAGTTGGGATTCAAGGAAACACATGTACATGGATTAGGGAGTGGTTAACATGTAGAAAACAGAAAGTACTGATTAGAGGAAAAACCTCAGAATGGAGTGTGGTAACCAGCGGTGTACCACAGGGATCAGTATTAGGTCCTCTGCTATTCCTAATCTACATTAATGATTTAGATTCTGGTATAGTAAGCAAACTTGTTAAATTTGCAGACGACACAAAAGTAGGAGGAGTGGCAAACACTGTTGCAGTAGCAAAGGTCATTCAAAATGATCTAGACAAGATTCAGAACTGGGCAGACACATGGCAAATGACATTTAATAGAGAAAAGTGTAAGGTACTGCACGCAGGAAATAAAAATGTACATTATAAATATCATATGGGAGATATTGAAATTGGAGAAGGAATCTATGAAAAAGACCTAGGAGTTTTTGTTGACTCAGAAATGTCTTCATCTAGGCAATGTGGGGAAGCTATAAAAAAGGCTAACAAGATGCTCGGATACATTGTGAAAAGTGTTGAATTTAAATCAAGGGAAGTAATGTTAAAACTGTAAAATGCACTAGTAAGACCTCATCTTGAATATTGTGTGCAGTTCTGGTCACCTCGCTATAAAAAGATATTGCTGCTGTAGAAAGAGTGCAAAGAAGAGCGACCAGAATTATTCCGGGCTTAAAAGGCATGTCATATGCAGACAGGCTAAAAGAATTGAATCTGTTCAGTCTTGAACAAAGAAGACTACGTGGCGACCTAATTCAAGCATTCAAAATTCTAAAAGGTATTGACAGTGTCGACCCAAGGGACTTTTTCAGCCTGAAAAAAGAAACAAGGACCATGGGTCACAAATGGAGTTTAGACAAAGGGGCATTCAGAACAGAAAATAGGAGGCACTTTTTTACACAGAGAATTGTGAGGGTCTGGAATCAACTCCCCAGTAATGTTGTTGAAGCTGACACCCTGGGATCCTTCAAGAAGCTGCTTGATGAGATTTTGGGATCAATAAGCTACTAACAACCAAACGAGCAAGATGGGCCGAATGGCCTCCTCTCGTTTGTAAACTTTCTTATGTTCTTATGTTCTTAAGCGATTGCATACCAAAGGGTTTGTTTTTGTGTTTTTCTTAAATGTGTCATTATTGCCACTGTAGTAAATTTATTGAAATAACAATTATCTAATAAGACAAACGAAAATAAGGGATAACTTACTTGCAACGCCTTATCTTTTATGCCATTCTTTATAAAGAATAGAGGAAGCAATTTCATTGGCTAGTGAGTGTTCCGACCTGTGCAGATATGTAACCACACCAGCACATGTTTACAAACTGTTCTATTTGATTTACTTGATAACCAATTCGCTTTCAAATACAGTTTCACCAGGTCTGTGGATGTTGAATCACATTTGAACATCATGTCATGTGTTACTTCTTTCATATGCAGTACCATTCCCCTGTGAAGCACTGGAAAACATGCATGCAGCTTCCTTGATTTCCACAGAAACAGATCATCCTGAATAGAGAGTTTTCCACAACACAGCGGAGAGGCACCATCATTGGGTGAGCTGAATGAGTGGCTGAGAATGTTGGGCCTCAACAGTTGTTTCCTTTCGAGGCCAGCAAGTGCACACTACACAGTAATCAACACAGAATCTATGTGTCTGGTAAGCCTGGTGCAAGCGAAGGTCCTATCACAGCATTCTTGTAACACAGTATCACTGTCTACAATGCTCCTCTCTCATCTTTAAATAGGTTCATTCATGAGTCAGAAATAATTCAAGGAATTATCTCCCTTTGCAGGACATTCTGATCACTGTTGTATACATATTTAACAGACAAACATACAGAGATAAGCATTTGCATTAATGCTGTCATCTGGAGTAAATGTGTGCAGTGTTAATACAACCAATCATTCCTAACCATTCTGAATTTAGAAATACCAAGGAATATTGAAATATATTTAATCTGTAACATCATATGATTCCGTAATATTCATATATTCATCTTTTTTTCTGATGTTCATTAATAATAATATAAATAATAATAATTTAAGAGAATAGCATTTTGTACTACAACTACTACTACTACTACTACTACTACTACTAACTAATAATAATAATAATAATAATAATAATAATAATAATAATAATATAATAATAATAATAATCTGCCGATCAAGACATTTCTCCTGCTCTCTGAATTAAGTGCAGTTTCCCATCCCTCGCTCTGCTCGGCAGCCCACATTGTTTTACCTTGGGCAGTGCAGCAGTGGCTCTTGCTCTTGCTCTCTTTCTCTCTCATTTCACACACCTTGGTCAGCTATCAGTCTCTCGGCATGACAGTCAGTGGCAGCTGGCAGCTTTGAGGAAGCAGTGCCTCACACAGGCATTCACACACAAACAAACATATTCCCACACACCTGCACATACACATGTACATATATGGCAAAAAGTTCTGGGGAGATTTCACTCACCAGGTCTGAGATCAGGGTTACTTTGTCGCCTCTCAGTCTTTTCTGGTATTTTAAATGTGACATACTGTAGGAAAGCAGCATCAGCATGACATTGTTTAAAGCTACAGAACACACTTGATTACGCAGCTATTAGGCACAGCTCTGTTGTCCAAACAGCCATGTATGCCCTTTATTCACAGAGCACATGGACTAACAGGACCTCTATATCTTGTATTCAGTGTACAGTAAAGTGCTTTGAATTAGAAATATCAGAACTGTCATCCACCAATCAAAAAGCTCCACTGCAAAGCACTTAAAGGACTGCAGAAGTTCTAGCTTTTTATATATTAAAAAAAATGGAACAGAGAAAAGCAAAACTTTGCAATTACCTTTGTTATAGACCTTTTTAAAATATATTTGATATACATTTTAAAATATCATTAACATGTTTATTTCTTTTGGTTTTTGTTCCCTATCAAGTACAAAATGTAACAATTTCCATGTGTATGTTTACCTGCTAAGACCCTGTACCTGAATAATTCTATCAAAGCTGCATGCAGCGTCTGTGCCAGTCATGCCGGCACAGATCACATCATCATTTTTCCTTTCAGAGGACTGAAACTTGATGGGAGAGCCATAGATAGAGGAATACTTGTTACTTTTCTGCCAGTATAGCCTCATGTTTCACTCCTATGCAGATGACACCCAGCTCTACCTAAAATTAGACCCTGGGTGTCCCTCTGCCATGGTCCGGCGCTCAGCTTGTATCCAAGACATTGAGGCCTGGTTGTCTGCCAATTTTCTTCAGCTCAACACCAAGAAATCTGAATGTCTTCTAGTAGGATCAAAAACTCAGGAATCTCAGTATTGCTGCCTTGAACCTTGAAAACTGTCCGCTGTTGCCTTCCCCCAAAATATCTCAAAGGTCCGTCCCTGCCTTTCCCTCCCGGATGCAGAGATACTCTGTCATGCATTCATCTCCTCTTGACTACTGCAACTCTCTCTATGGTGGTCTTGCAGCTGTTTTAAAATGGCGCTGCTAGGATCCTTACCATGCTGTTCATACTGTCGGATGACAGAGTGTGAATAGCTGCCCGTTTGAAGCTTACGTTAAAGGCATATCTGGCAGCTATTTCAGCTTGCCTTGTCAAGATTGATTCCATGTCAAGGAGCTCACTTCTTGGCTGGACCATTTTTAAAAGGAGCTCGTGGCTTTGACTGCCTATGAAGGATATTGTTCCTCACTGGATGCTTACCTTGGTGCTTGAATCATTCATGAAGCCTCCATTTGAGCCCTCGCATTCAGCTGATAGTAAAGCCAAAGGTGAAATTTAACCCTGGCCCTCTTCTGAAATTGGTTCCTGGAGGGTGTTAGAAAGCCCACCTCGTTGTAATAAGTTGTTGTAACTTGTTCGCTTCGTTAGCAATCTCACATAAGGGACGCCACCGGAGCTGCCGTGGTAAGAGCCGGTGACGCGAGGTTTAGTTTCAGTTTACTTCTGTCGTGGTTGATATTAAGACAGCTTTTTTCTCTCTACCGTTTCGCCATTCACCTATGCTACCTTTGTGTTTATTGCTGTGTGTAAATGCTCAAAGGTGAGTGTGCCGGTATTTACACTTGTAAACCAGATATTAGTGTGATTAGTTGGTAACTCACTCAAACACACATATCTCTGCCAGTAATTTCTTTAGCTTATAAGCCTCGTAGAGGGCAGTATGCTAGCAGTAAATCGGTTGTTGATACATTTGTTCAGTACATTTGTTTAGTAATTACAGTCCTTATCTGCATATGAGTATGTACTTAATTGTATTGTGTTTATTATGTTAATAACTTTCCTTTGTTTGTATCATTGCTACAGACCACAGCCTAAAATAAATCAGTGTAACACACACCCGTACCTTGAGCCAACTCAGAGCACCAGATTCCCAGGAGACCCCATCTCCTTTAGAGGGAATTCCCTGTTTGTACAGCAACAAGACAGCAGCATCCAGAAATACCGTATCAATCAATCACAACCATTCTGCTTATACAGTAGTTATAATTCTTCCTCTACTTTTCCAGATGAGAATGATGGAGACCAATTGTGGTTGTTACATCAATAAATGTCAATTATTACCCCTGGAGACAGCTCTGGGGTATAACATGCAGGCAGTTTACTGCGGCTGCCCATAATTAGTATGTGAGCTAAAGAATCAATTTCTAAAATAACCACACGTGGAATTGATGTTTTCTTAGCTACATTTTTTTTTCTTAAAAATCCTCAGTTCAAGTTGCACATGAAATCTGCTTAATAGCTCCCAATAGAGAAACAAGCATGTTGATTGGTTCCTAAGTGATCACATGACCGTGCAGTTATTTTTGCACTGTCGCCAAGTTTAGATCTTGTTTTGTAATCAGAGTGTTTTTTAAGGGAGTGCAGTAGTTATGAACTGTCTACACTTCCTGAGAAGCTGAAGGCAGTTAATTCCATTGATACTGCATGCAGTATGGTGACGTGTGTTTTTGCTGACTTATACCAACACTCTGCCCCTAGTGGACATTAGGGCATTGAGTAGTTCTGGATGCTACTTCTCCAGTATTTTCCTAGCTTTGATGTTCCCTGGTGAACCTGGTCTAGAAAAGCAATTAGACTGAACAGCCTTCCTTATTCTTTCAAATGATGTGACAATGTAACTTTGAACTCTGTCAGCCCAACACTTAACCAAAAAACATAATAAATGCTGGAAAATAATGTCAATTTTAAGATAAAGCCAAAAAAACAAACAAAAAACCCCTAATTTTACATTATGTATAGCACTCCCATGAAACGTAATAGAGCTATTTTGTTTATTTAACAATACAATTGACAATTTAACTTAATCGCCCCATTGGTACTCCTTTAGTTTAGACTGGCCCACAATGTCACATTAGTTCAGTGCAGCTTTTAATCATTAAGCAGGTGGACTGTTGCTGGGAGGTAGTATGTTGTAACTCTCTCTCTCTCTCTCTCTCTCTCTCTCTCTCTCTCTCTCTCTCTCTCTCTCTCTCTCTCTCTCTCTCTCTCTCTCTCTCTCTCTCTCTCTCTCTCTCTCTCTCTCTCTCTCTCTCTCTCTCTCTCTCTCTCTCAGCGTAGTTCTCCAGGCAGCACATTAGCTATCAGCAGGCAGGGGGACTAGTCACAGATCACTGCTAGTGCAGACTGGACAGACGGCTCATCTTCTCTACTTCACAAGAGGAAAGAAGAGGAAAGCACATCAACACACTCACCAAAAAAAACCTGAATGGTATATTTTACTGGATCTAAACTCATTATTTTAAGCCTCTTGCGTTTTAGGATTCTGGGACATGTTCTAAGTTTTCTTGTGACCACACATTAAGGGGAATGGTCTTTTAAGGTTTCGACAATCCAGTTCTTCAGGATTTTTTTTATATATATCTGAGAAGAGAAGATCTCGAGTTTGTTTGTTTATATATACAGTAGATGTGTAAATATATGATATATATATAACATATATTTTGTGTCAGTTTAAAAGATACATAGGAAAAAAAGTTTTTGCCTAAGGCAAGTTCTGGATTCTTTATTTCACTGTACCAGCAAGAATGGATCTTGTGGCAATTTACCTTTTAATGCTGGCTTTCATAGGTAAGTGAGGTTTTAAATACTGCTAAGAAAGGTGATGTCTGCTTGTGAAATTGCTATTCTTAATAATATCAACAATACTTGATCTAATACAGTTTATAATGGATCCTGAGAGGACTTTTTAATTAAAACTTCAAATATGCTTAAAACCATATTGATAGTAGTCATATTGATACTATGAAAGTGTGCATTATTTTGGAGAAAAAAATAAGTGCAGGATTTGAAATATTATAATTGAGTATAAATCACAGTGCACTTTATATTTTATTATTGGCTTTGAGTGATAAATTGCATGAAAGACATTTTTCCTCAAATACATTTTTTTTGTGAAAATATGTTGGTGTATTTTTGAAGAAATAGATATAAGCACAGACTTCAATCATTCTCTCCCTCTCATATATATATATATATATATATATATATATATATATATATATATATATATATAATTTCTTATCTGCTGTTTTTTGTTTTTAGATTTAAACTTTCTGGTTGAATACTTCTGAGCTCTGGTAATTTATAGTTGCTAGGGTTATGAATGCAGCACTGCCAAGGAAAATAAATAAATACATAACTAAAAACAAGCTTATTGACTTTGCAGGACACGAAATGACAAGTTACATCATTGGAATTTGAATGAAACTGTTTTGTGTTGAATCAAAGCATTGCAGCCGATTGCTCCTTTCTCTCGCACACAGACTGCACACCTGCTACGAGCTTGTACTGGTGTGTGCAGTGAGAGAATTCCAGATTTAGATAACGGTCTGCTGGTAAGAACTTGGTCGAAACTGGCTTACTGGTGGCGCTGCAATCTGTGGACCTTGTTTATGAGATTATTTGGTGTTAATGTAGGCATATATTATTCACTTTAAGTTTTGTGTTAATAATTCTAATTGCATTCAGATACAGACCAAGAGTCTTGTCATCACTTGTCACTGATTTAGTGAGACTGTGAACACGTGACTCAATCGTTTTTACCACAGCAGGACTCTGGTTGTTAAATAAAACTCATTGCCCCATATTTGTAAACCACTTAAAATAATGAAATTTAATTAAATCTTTGAAATAAGTCACAGTCAAGTTCTGCTTTATTTCCTATGCTTGTTCCCTCCGCAAGTCGCCACTCTGTAGGTGGGTGTCCAGACCAAACTCACTCTCCTGATTATTTTAATCATTGAAAACTAGCATAGGTATTGTTTGACTGAGGCTTGGTTTACATGCACGTGAAAATCGACTCTATAGTCTTGGCTCTGTGACGTTGTCACGCAAAACTGCAAAAGAATGTCCTTTGGTACATTTAGCACGACTTTAAGGGCAGGGTCAATTGCTTTCTCATGATAATAATTGCTGTAAAAACCCATGTAAACCGGAGCAGGAATTGTGCTTGTGGCTCACAAGGTTTCAGTAGTCAAGGTGCTGTTCTTCTGACTTAATATCACGTAATCTACAGAATGTGCGCAGCAACACGTGAATTCATGTATCTTGTTAAATGTTTTTATCTTCATGGCAACGCATGCAAGATCTCCTGACGGTATTAAAAATCGTTCTTTACCTCATTATTATGCAGACAGGGACATTTAAATATCCCCTCCCCTCAATCACTATGACTACAATAATTTGCATTGTCACGGCCCGATTTGTGGTCCTAAATCAGAACTACATTGAAACGCAATTCCTGAGAAGTACGGCCAAACCATCATGAGAAAAACTATCCTGAATTGTCCATGTAAACTCCATCTGAATGGTAGCAATCCTGGTGCATGTGTTCTGTGACTGCGGCTCCAGCGCCTTTGCGGGGGGGGGAAGCAGTAGACCTTTTAGAAGGAGTATTTTTTTGAATGTATTCAGTGCATCTCTGCCATCCATGTTCTACAAGTGTACATCATTTGGGGTGAAGTTTTTATCTCTACCTCTAACTTAAGCTGTCTTTCCATTAGTTTTATTTAAACTATTATACATATACACAGTGCCTATAGAAAGTCTACACCCCCTTTCAAAGTTTTCACCTTCTGTTGCTTTATAACCTGGAATTAAAATGCATTAAAATATATATTTTTTTCATTTATCTACACTTCCTACCCCACAACTTCCAAGTGAAATTCTTTTTAGAAATTTGTAGAAAATTTGATTAAAAATAAAAACTGAAATAGCTTGGTTGGATAAATGTCCACCCCCCTTGTAATAGCAAGCCTAAATTAGCTCAGGTGTAACCAGTTGCTTTCAAAATCACACACCAAGTTAAGTGGCCTCCACCTGTGTTAAATTGTAGTGAGTCACATGATTTAAGGATAAATTCAGCAGTTCCTGGGGGTTCCCTCTTCTGGGTAGTGCATTTCAAAGCATAGACTCAACCATGAGCACCAAGGCGCTTTCAAAAGAACTCCGGGACAAAGTTCTTGAAAGGCAAAGATCAGTGGATGGGTATAAAAAAAATATCAAAGGCCTTGAATATCCCTTGGAGCATGGTCAAGACAATTCTTAATAAGTGGCAGGTGTATGCACCACCAAGACCCTCCCTAGATCAGGCCATCCCTCCAAACTGGATGACTGAGCAAGAAGGAGACTGATTAGAAAGGCTACCAAGAGGCCAATGGCAACTTTGCAAGAGCTACAGGCTTTTATGGCCAAGACTGGTCAAAGCGTGCATGTGACAGCAATATCCCAAGCACTCCACAAATCTGGCCTGTAGGTAGGGTGGCAAGAAGGAAGCCGTTACTCAAGAAAGCCCACCTTGAATCCCATTTGAAGTATGCAAATAAACACTCAGGAGGTTCTTTAGCCATGTGTCAAAAGGTTTTGTGGTCTGACGAAACTAAAATGGAACTTTTTGGCCTAAATACAAAGTGTTATGTTTGGCGCAAACCCAACACAGCGCATCACCCAAAGAATACCATCCCTACTGTGAAGCATGGTGGTGGCAGCATCATGTTATGGGGATGTTTCTCATCGGCAGGGACTGGGGCACTTGTCAGGATAGAAGGGAAAATGAATGGAGTAAAGTACAGAGAAGTCCTTGAGGAAAACCTGTTGCCCTCTGCAAGAAAGCTGAAACTAGGATGGAAGTTTACCTTTCAGCAGGACAATGACCCAAAGCACACAGCCAAAGCTACACTGGAATGGCTAAGGAACAAAAAGGTAAATGTCCTTCTGTGGCCCAGTCAGAGCCCTGACCTAAATTCCATCGATCCAATCTACCCATCAACGCTCCCCAAGGAACTTGGCAGAGCTTGAGCAGTTTTGTAAAGAAGAATGGTCAAATATTGCCAAATCTAGGTGTGCAAAGTTGGTAGAGACCCAACAGACTCACAGCTGTAATTACTGCCAAAGGTGCTTCCACCAAGTACTAACTCAGGGGGATGGAGACATATCCAATTATGATGTTTCAGTTTTGTATTTTTAATATATAATTTTTTTCTCAATAAAACCTTTTTTTCCCCCTTAACAGTGTGGTGAGATAAATGGAAAAAATCCTCATTAAATGCATGAAACTCTGAGACAATGACACAACATACAACACAAAATACACACAGCGGCGGAGAACTTTGTCACATATACCCCCCTTGTGCATAGCCACCTCCCCCCTTAAACTCAAGAACAGGGACTTTAAGGGGTTGATGGGCGACAATGTTGCCAGTAGCCAGGCTGCTACTGGCCATGCTGTCAGCAGACGTGTTGACAGTGGGGCGAATCTCTCCTCCCGCTGTACCACTGGCAGTGGAAATGCTGCCAATGGTGCAGCTGTCAGCAGACATTTTCCAGAATGACTCCTTCAGCCGGGGCAAGTCCAGCAGTGGAAAAGCTTCTGGGGTTGGTGGTCTCCATCCCTCCCCCAAGATCTCCGGCAGCGAAACTGCAGCGGGGGAAGGTGGTCTCCTGATCTCTCCCCCCTTCATAGCAGGAAGCTCCTTCTGGGGGCACAACGGCGACGGCTGGTTGTATCGCCCTGGGGTCCTAGCCTTCAGGCAGAACTCCTCTGTGTCTTCCTCCTCCTGCAGTCTTGCTGCCACTTTCCTCTCCTGCTTCTTCTCCCCATTTCTTTATTATTATTTTATTTCCCACCCCCCCTACACACAAAAAAAAAACTTCCTTTTTTTTCCAAAAGAACTGCGATCCCTACTCTGGTCTGGGTCTTGGAGGCACTGGTAATCCCAGTTCTGACACCACGTGTCAAAGACGGCTGCAGTGGGTGATGTCAGACCAGAAACAGGAACCAGGAAATAAACAACAGAGAGGTGGAGTTAGGTGGAGCTGAGCGATTGGTTTCGCTCAGCATTTAATGACTGAACAGAACAGTAAATAAAAAGGTCGTAACAAACAAAAACACAGGACACAGCACTTTCACCAAATTAAAAAGACAAACAAAATGGACTACACAGACAAACACGGTGAGCTGATATTTTAACTATTATTATTATTATTATTATTATTATTATTATTATTATTATTATTATTATTATTATTATTATTACCTCCGTCTCCAATCCCATTCTCCACTCACCGAACAGACAACCCCGAGTGAGTGAAAACATGCTGCTTTTATGCAGCTGTACCGAGACTCTATTGTTAATCAATCATTCAGTTGGAGTCTCGGTACAACTGCACGTGAATTAATAAAGTACAATTTCCTGTGCTCACGTATTATTACATTTTACTTGCATGTGAAGTGCTGTGCAATCCTCATGCCTAAACACAAATATACATTTTAAACACTTGTGTTACACAGACCCGTTTATATCCTGTGTACCAATGACTATACATCAACATTAACACACAACATACAACACAAAATACACACAGGGTCGGAGCACTTTGCCACACGTCATCACCAAAACCAAATCATAATCCAAATCGTATTCCAAGTACCTTTTCTAATAGTTCATTTCCTCCTTTCACACTGTTCGCAATAACAACCAGCTCTCTTACTCTCCAACCAAACTCTCCTACCATCACCCACACCAAACAAACAAACAAACAAACACACACACACACACACACACACACACACACACACACACACACACACACACACACACACACACACACACACACCTCCTTTTAAACCTAACTAAATAATCCACTAATTACTCCATTGACTAAACCTGGCATTGGTTCTCGGTCCAGTAACCTCTACTGGTTCCTAATGACCCCCAGTATGGTCTCTGCTAAATAAGACCTATTTACTTTAAACCAGATTTAATTATTTTAACTCTTATTTATTTATCACACCAATATCATTTAGTAGTTAATCAATTATCCCATCTTTAGTTTTAACCTCAAGCACATTATATAATTTAATTTCTTTGTTTACCCACCAGTTGGTTTATGTTCTCCTTTCACATTTTGCTCCTTTACTTAACCAATCCTTCACAATATTTATAAGTTCTATTATTCCTTTTAATATCACATATGTCTAACAGTGTGAATAAAGTAATTTTAGGTTCAACTTCAAACATCATCGAAGGTGGGTCACTGGGTAAAAAGAGTTAGACTTATATTGCTTTGCAGTTTGCATTAATAGTCTCCAGGTTTCATGGACAGGCTGGTTAGGAGTATCTCTGTTAAGATCGTCAGCTGTTGCACTAGAACAGTGTTCTTCATAAATTTTCAGAGGGGGGCCACTTTTGCCGTCACACCGCCTTTCTCACATTTGCAGGCCTTGCAATGAAGAACACTGCACTAAAAGAACAAGAAGCAATGGCAGATTTCATGTTACTTTCCTCCGCTGGACTTTTGTTATCAGTGCTACTAGCAGTAGTGTGAGGCACAGGTTCTTTATTGTGTTAAGTAAGAAACCAATCCATTGTAATGCAGCAGAACTACGATAAGGAGGCCCAGAAGTAAATACACTTTACTGTACTGTAAACTGATTGCACCTCACACACTCGTTCGTTGCCCCTTTCAAGCAGGACGCAGGGCACGGAAATGGAAGTTTAAGCACTTGCATGCACTTTTAATAAACAAACAAAACAGAAATAAAACCTAACTCCGTTTTGGAGCTCAGACTATACACTAACAGGTCCCTGACTAACGCAGGACGGCTAAGCCGTTTACCTGTCTTAAAACACAAAACACTGAAAGCCTTACACACAATCCCTTTTGACGGTTGCACACACTCACAACCAGGATCTTCACACTACAGCAGCCCTGAACAGACTGGCTGCTCTCTTTAAACACCCTGCACCTGGCTTTAATTTACAATACACACCAAGTGCAGGGGATAACTAAAAATGAAACAATTAACAGACCAACACACAAATGTGCATTCTCACATGTTTTTGGGCATGGAGGATTTTAACCCCCTCCCTGCCATATTACAGTACGCAAATAATAACTAAATAAAATGAATGGATGGCAAAAAAAAAAAACTATTTTCTTAGCAGTCAGACTTTGATACTTCAAACTAAAATCACTCACCTAAATTTACTAACCTTTTTATAATCTCTCTGTTAACTGTCCCTTACTGTCTACATTACTTCCCTCCCTCTCTCACACACTCTCTTCATTCTAAAGGTTTCTGAAATCGGACGTGACCTTAAACTGAGTGGATATATATATATATATATATAATATATATATATATTTTTTTTATATATATATAATATATATTTTTTTTTTTTTTTTTTTTTTTTAATAATTCTATATTCAAGCATATGAGTCAAATAGAAAATGTAAAAATGCACTGATAAAATTAGAAAATGAAATGGAAGATAATACCCACATTTGTCCCACCAAACTTCACTTCACTGTCACGTTACATTTGGTGTGCCATTCTGTGTGTGTGTGTGTGTGATCTTGGTATACAGAGACTGACCAAAGCAGAAGTCTTTTATTTTAACAAACATGGGGCAATGATTAAGATATTGCTTTCTGTTTACTCTAACTAAAGTCTAAAGCTTTTTTTTTTCTTTTCTTTTTTTAAATGGAGCAACAGCTGGCAATTGAAACCTTTAAAGATGTGTAATTAAAATGTCCTGGCATTGCATTAAGATAACCTTGTTCAAATTTGCATTTGAAATATCATTGTGGGGGCTGTCAATGTATTTCAATTTAGTTCCTTGTTGTTTTATCAGTGGAAAAGCTTATTGAGATTTAAAACTGCACTTTGGATTTCAAGTCCATTCACCTTCAGTTTGATTAGTTTCTCTGGGAGGTTGTTCCATTAAAGGGGGGAATACACAAAGCCTTCAGTATCATTAGCACTATTTAATTATGAAGCTGAATGTACAAAAGTTGAAAAAACAACTGAAGAAAAGAAAACTGATTGCAACATTGCCTCATTTTTGCATTGACGGTCAATCAATAATCTGTGACTGGGTCATGATGGCTTAAATCTATGATGGTGTGTGGTAAGGATGGCTTGTGGTGAGACCAGGAAATACAGACCCACACAGTAATACTGCTGAAGCATTATTGCGCGTGTTTATTAATTAAATACAACGTTTAAACAAAAACAGAAACAAAACACTTTGCCCAAAACAAAACGGATGCACAACAATCAAATATCGTGCTGTTGTAAAACCAGCACAGTTAGCAATTGTTTATATTTATAAAGCTTACTGTCTCGCTCTCTTGCGCCACCTCTGAACACCCAACCTCGTCCAGCCAAAGCTGCAGGTTTTTATACATGTGACCGTCTCCAGCTTGTAAAGTAATAAATTCATCCATCTGGAGAAGGTCATATTCTACACTGGAATTAATCAAAAGTATATGCACCCCCACTACCTTCTGGGCATTTAGAAAAGTACATCTGAGTTCAAAGCACAAATTAAGAAATACACTACTATGTGACACTGAATTGAATATCCATTCTAGTGTCATATTTAGGCTGCTGTGTTACATTGCAGTATGATAAAACATGTCCTTTATGAATTGTATTTTGTTTAATCATGGACCCATTCTGTCAGTCAGAATCCTCTTACCCTACAACAACTGAACAGTTTGATATAAGTTCTCCTCAAAAAGCTCAACATTCTCTTTTTGTCTCACATACCAGTGAAAGGCTGGCAGTCAAATTATAGCAAGGAATCCTAAAAACCAGCAAAATATGTATGTACGTTTCTAACTAAAATATTATAACGCCCCATGTTTTAGATATAATTCACAAGACATTCTGAAACTTCTGTTTTGCACTCCTGAAATTGGTGAAATCCTAAAATATATGAACACGCTGGCCTGTAGTTCAACAGAAAAGCTGGAGATCTGAATTCATGTATACTTATAGTCCACTTCATGAAGTCAGCTGTCAATGAAGTTTGACTAAGGCGCCAAATGATGAGACCCTAGACAGAAGACGGCCAGCTACAGGTTAGAAAGTTCTCCATAACTGATGTCTGGAAATTAGCTGGTATTGCCTTGATTAATTGGTGGTGTGCATCCTCCAAATTAGGTTGTAATGTTTTTATTTCTCCCCCAGCAGCAGATCATAGAGCATGAATGCTAGCTTTATAATGAGGTGAAGGGGAGCACTGCCTGAGACACAAGGTGATGAAGTAAAACCGCTCCTCTGGGTTTTCATTATTTGTCAGTTGAGCCGAGATGCAATCCCTCCAACTCCTGGCTCTCTCACCACACCACCACCTCCACAACTAAATGCATATCAGTGTTAGAAATGATCCATTGCAGTCCTTGAGCATTAGTTATGTACTGATGTCAAGGTAAGGCCAGCAGTGCATAATATCCACTTCAAGGTACAGCATTGTTCTGGCAGAGGAAGCCGTAACAGATCAGGACAGAACTAATGCCTAAGCAACATGAGCTGTGGGAGAGTGATTGTTTAACTACCTTTGAGGCCAAAAGCGACATTAGTTGTCTTGAACAAGCTGCTTATCGATGTACTAGAAACAAATAAATAGACTGCAGCTGGATGTATTGTGATGTTATTGAAGAAGGTTCTGTCAGATCTGTGTTTGTGTTAACAAACATTACCTCACATATTGATTTTGCTGTCTTATTGCTCACAGATGACCCTGTCTCCTCTTTGTATAGGAGTGTCTTCTTACAATCACTTTGGATAATTCAGTGTGTATTAACATATGATAACCCATCTTTAGTTAAAGAATAGCAGAACATAGTTAAAGGTTGCGCTCACCACACGAGATGGGACATGTGCTTTAATGTGACAGAAATAATAGAACTAACACAAGTGATGAGAACCTTTGGCACAGCAGGTGATGCGAAGGATGAGGTGACACTGGAGGGATGTGAAATAAATAGGAATACTGTGCACCAGGTCTTTCTTTAGTTCAATATCCATAGTGATTTTAAATAAAGGGGAAATCTGTCTATTATTTTGCAGAAAAAGTGTTTTTTCAAATCACTGGAGAATTACACCCCCCCCCCCGTGTAAAACTGTAAGTGGCTGTCATATACAGTATTTATGAATATTACAAACACATACAACTTTAAAAGAGGGGCTTGTGTCTGGATTCCGCCTATCAGTCTGTGTTGAAAATAACATTTAAGTTAAATATCTCAAATAACCCTCATACAAGCTCCCCATAGTAAAATCAGGGCAAAGGGTAATAAAGCAATGGTAAAGCATAAGCATTGTAAAGCACAGAAAGGTATATTAAGCTGTATTGGCAAACTGTGGTTAACTGCGGTAAATGCATAGTGCAAGCGTTGGGTTCTTTTGAAAGAAAGGCCGATGATAACTTTATAATAAAAGGCTCTGTTGTATTCCGTACAGCAGAATAAAGAGCATGCAGACTAAACTAAACACAGTACCGACAGAAAGCAATACTGCATTAAACAGCATACATTTACATTACTGAGTGGACAAGCACAAAAGGAACAGACAACCATTTAACTTTAAAATGGGTTCCATGTCCGCCCCTGCTAGCACCCTCTTTTTGATGGTGCTAAATCAAATTTTTCAAAACAGATAAACTTTATGAACACACTGTGAAGTTACACAACAAACAGCACTATCAGCACTATCACATGTAGTCTACTAGATATTTTTAATTGCACTAATGGTAACTTAAGTGTACACAAATACACAAACTTGCACTCAACTCCTAATTAAACAATAAAAATGTTACAGGTACTTTTAAATAAAAACAAACCATGTTAGCTTTTTTATGTAGGAGGTCCCTGAAGAGAAGATCAGTTTTCTGGTAAAGACCTCTTCTGTCGGTTCTATTGCTTAAATAAAATATTTCAGAGATTCACTTAAATATACCACAATACTGACTGTGCCTGTCATTAACTGAATGAACTCCTTAGCGATGTTAGTCACGATCAGTTCATCAAGAAGCATCCTGAGACGCTTCTCTCCGCTGCAGCACTGGATACTGGCAAGGTGAGGAACAATTGCAAGAGTGAAGGGATTTCAGAGAACAAAACATCTGATGATGGGACAGCCTTATGCTACCCAGAATACAGTGCTTTGAAATTATGAATAGTGCAGTACTAACTTGCCATGTAAAGAGTAATTTTAATTTCCATTGTTTCCTATGGAAAACTATATAAGTCATGTATTCCAAAAAAAATGAGACAATATGCATGATACTGGAGGGTCCCATAGTCTTCAACATATAGTATTCAAATGCGTTTAGTCAGGCGATCATGCAGTATCATCCAAGCGACATAGCCAGTAAGGTTTTAGAGGGTGTGCAACTACTCAGCAACAATCAAGGGAAAAGTGAAGTATTGCTGTGACTTCATAAGGGACATTCTTGATTGATTGATTAATATTTTAACGTCGACAGTGTAATAACGTGATAAAGTAACGGGGCGGAGGTTGGGCACAAACCAACACTTCCAACACTTTGACAACTCAAGATGACATGCTTTGCATACAGTGAACATTGTAATACAACTCTTGTTTTGTGCCTTGGATCTAAAGGACTGAACACGAGCCTCTCTGGTATGACTTCCCTACTTTATTTATTACTAGTTCCATATAAAGTGGCTAACTCCTGTAGGAATGATAAGCTGTGTTGATATAATTAACGTCAGTGATGCATGAACCTCACCAAGAATAGTGCTTGCCTCAGGCCAACTACATGCAATTCTACATGATTAAAATATGCTGCAAACAGATTGGAAAAACCTGCTATCCTGGGACAGCTGAAACGACTGAAACAGGAACCTTTCATTTGTGATCATGTATAATGCATGCATTTACTGCGGCTGCTGCTCATTGCATGATGCCATTGTGTGATGATAACCAGCAGCCCAAGGGACCTTCTTCTACAGCAGCTGAAACCTGTGTCAGAAAGCTATCCCAGTGAGAGATTTCTTTAATAAATAAATAAGTGTTCCTGATATCATCCTGATTTCCCTAGAAACATACCTCCAGCTCTGAAGTGAAATGTTTGCATCCCAGTATCAGAAACAACCTACTGTTTGAGTGAGTCACAGTTTTTAACTAGTGCACTGATTCCATTCTGACGATACCAGAAACTCAGTGTCTTTGAATGCCTAAGCTGCAGATGAGGTCATTCAAGATAGCTGTCAGACTCTCTTCTGTCTATCGACTGCCACCCTGTGTGTCGCCACATGCATTACAAACAGCCGTTCTGTTTAATTAGTGCTTGTTCTGTCCTATCGCTGCTACCACGCTCGCGATTTGTCATTCATCCTCTTAAGGTCAGTGAGTTTGATGAATTAAAATGGCCAGCTTGTCAATGCACTCCCCATTCTCTTTAATTTAGCATTGGAAACGAGCTTGCTAATTTTGAAGTTAGCCAGCCTAACCCTGCGTCTGTCTTTCACATTCCCCATTAGGCTTTACCATGCTGTACTACAGTATGCACAGCATTATTACCCTGCACGATTTTATTCATTTAAAATCACTTTCTCCACACATAGATGCTGTGTGCTCTGTTTCTTCACCGAAACACAGAGACAGGCGAATGATACTCAAGTTCAAAGTTTCATAAGAACACAATTTACTTTATTGGTTTCAGATATTATTTGCTTATTACTTTTATTGAACCTTATGCCTTACCATAAAATAATCACACACACACACACACACATACTAGAGACTGGTAAAAGCTATATTCAATATTTGTACGACCCCCATTACCTGGTTACAAAACAAGCCATCAGGACTGAAATTTTAACAGACTCTGAGTTTAACGTAGCAAGGGTTTAGAGGATCTTGCTGTGATTCTGTCCTGTCCTCTGTCGGTGAGATGAGAGGAGGTTCACCCCCAACCTCTGCTCTGTTACACCTGCATTGAAAAGGGGGCTAAAGAGAGGGCAGCAGTACCATCCATTCGATGTGAAGATTTGCTTTTTGAAGTGGTGACAGGTGAACCAATGGTAGTTTTAAGTGAGCATTTATTGCTGTCGTTATAAGCATTTCTGGTAGTTTTAGAAAGCATTTCATTACATGTATTGTGTTGTATTTGTGCATTAGCTTCATGCTGTGTTTTAAAGGATGCCACATTGCAGACAACACAGGCTGGGAGAATCACTGATGAACATATGCTGTGTGGACTCTGCAGCTGGTCCAGTCAGGCAGGCAGGTGGCGCTATTGATGAATAAAACAATTAATTTCACAGTACTGTATACTGTACTGTATTTTTTCGATGGTATGCCCTAAGGTCTCTGCATTACGATCAGTCACTAATTATATAAATATTACATACTTTTTGTAATCTTTGAAATATATAAATTGATACATAGATTACAAAACTATCACAAAAAACTTACAAGAAAAATGTTAGTAGACTTTCTATCTGATGCACTCTGTTCCCCTGAAGTAATTTCCACCTTCATCACCTTGCTGTCGTGTGAGTTGAACAAATGCGATTTTAATGAGCTGAGGTCTCAAGGAAAGTCGGATGTTGTAAAAGCCATTGGTTATGTGTAGTTCATTTTGTACAGAATAGTACGTTGACTGAAAAACATGACACTATGCTAGGATGCAGTCATGATAATGAAAAATATGAATGTAACCCTCCTCTTGTACCAACTAATGTTTCCTATATTCATGTCAAATTCCTTTTTATCCAACTTGTGCTCTAGTATAGTTAGATTGGAGATGCTAATCAGAATCAGGCCTGGTCAGTACTTGAATGGGAGACTTGTAATGATTTTTAATGACTTTTAATGAGAGCATAAGAACATAATAAAATTGACACAGGAGAAGATGCCATTCGGTTGGGGTGTGCCAATACTCATATATTCCAAGTAATTACCTTTAAGAAATTTGTAGTTGTTAGGAATTAATTTAATAGAATAAAGCATGTTAATTACTCAACATAAAACAATGCGGCCCCTTGGTTTTCCTTGTTTACTCAATTAATGTAGAACCTGTTTACACCCTGAGGATTACACAATTACACGCCTGCGTAATTTTACACATAAAACGTATCACCACGCATGGTCAGGCAACATTAAATAATACCGCCGTTGACAGAGAACGATAGAGAAACATGTTGGATCACACTGAGGATAAAGGGAACATTGCCAGAAAATGCACTACAAAGGTCACAAATCTCTCAGCAGAAGAGAGAGTAAAAGATGTGCTTTGCTTTGTACACTGTGAAGGTGTCAGCCCGATGCAATCTAGAGTGCTCTAGCGCCAGGGGAAATGGACATCGACCAGTTCTGGTCATCGACAGCGGACCGTCTTCCTAATTTGAAACCATTAGCTTTCAGATACGTAAATGCAATCAATTTTTCTGTGCATAATTCACTGGGGTGTACCTGTTGTGATCAAACTAATTAAAACTAATTTATGTTTTATAAGCGACTATTTGTCTTACCTTTTTTTATCCTTTTGATAGGAAATCATTTTTATTTAACTTTCCTTAGAAATGCATCACCTCTGCAGTGAACTGTGGATTTTAGTCCTGGGCAAGATGTGTAACCTCTGATTAAACTGGACGGAGAAATACAAATCCCAGTTTCCACAGTCAAAGTGCAAGTGTACTGCCATTGATTGGTGTTCAATTATAAAAGTGATGAAAGATCACCTTTTCTTGTATAGAAATCAACAGATTAATGAATGGATGTATTTATTTAATAGCTGCTAACAGATACTTCTTAAAACGAATGAGTATCAGCACACCCCTACCATTCAGGCTATGTAGCTGATTGACCCCAAGTCAGGTTTTATCAACAGCGTGGCTTAGTAAGGCATTCCATACCCTTACCACACTGTGTAACAAACTGTGCCCCCTATTTGACAATGGCTAGAAGATGAAGGACCGTGGTTAATAATGGTACACTGCAGTACCTTTTAGAAGGGAAGGCCATTTAACAGTGATACCCTTTATTTGATAAACAGAATTTTCTGCGGTGGGATACACAGCAGAGCTGTATAAAAGAATGAATAGCCTATAGGTTCAAAATGCCAATAACATTCATAGGGTTGGTGGTTAGCCAACCACTTAAAAGTCTGAGCACTAAACACACTCATCCCTTCACCTCATACCCCTCATATCCCTCTTCTTACAAGCTGGTGATTGCTTGTTGTTTCGTTAGGGTGAGTGGTTACCAATTGATGTTGTGTGTCTATTTCAGAAATATTGTATCTTGATTTATCTAATCAGGGTCATTTTTTTGGCATTGTGCTGCTGCTGCTGCTGCTTACTTTGGGAACATGTAGAGTAATTAATCTCCTTCTAACAGCTGATGAGTTATTAACACTGACATCAGACCCGTACCGACCTCTCCACTACAGAGAAGGAGTTTGCAGTTCTTGTCAAGACCTTGCCTTTCCATTCAATTCAACAGGCTGAGATACTAGTGCATTACAATTGCATAAGATTAAAAGAGAATCTTTTTTTATTTTGGTATCCCTAGGAGGCACCTTGAAGTGTTGGTCGTCTATCTCAAAGCAGTAACTATCCAGGGAAAACTAGCTAGGATGGATGACAACCATATTGGGGTTTAATAGATGATTACAGTACAATGTGATTAAGCTGCTGTGTTCCCTGGTTCCTTGCCAGTGCTAGCTGCAATAAACCTTGTTTGCATTGGCTTGGTTACCCTTCCAATAGCCATTCACTCTGTATCATACTCCAGAGGTTACCGGTACAGAAATATCCATTGTCATCAACCAGGAAACCCAGTTAAAGTTTCAGCAGGCATTAGAACACCATACTTTAGATTTTTAATAGTGTTCACTATTCCACAGTCATTCAAATGGAATGTCCTAGTAGCAACATCTGAAAGCCTTATTCATTAATAATTTGTATTATTAACAAATAAAAATAAACTAATAGTAATGGATTTAGACAAGGGATTCAACAAGAACGCTTTGTCTGTGTCTTTGTATGAATCATTCTTACAGTATGTTAATATATTGTAACACGGCAGGGAGGGGGTTAATATCCTCCCTGCCAAAAACATGTGTGTATGCACGTTTTTGGCTGCTGAGTAGAAGGGAGCAGAAGGTGCGCTTTGTTCCCAAGCAGTCGTCTAAACTGTAAGTCCTGTGTGAAACCTGTGTGGTTATATTTGTTTACGTGGCAGGTAAACGGCATAGCCATCATACGAGCTAGTCAGGAACCTGCAACGAATGTTTAGTCAGTGCTCCGAAGGAGCTAGGTGTTTGTTTTGCTTTGTTTATTTTTGTAATTAAAAGTGAGCGTCAGCGCTATTTCTTTCAATTCTTGTGTGTGGGTCATGATTATAGAAGGGAAAAGAACATGAGCAAGTCTGGGTGGCAAGCCCGCTGTTATTATATATAATTATAATTTTTGCTTCTTCTCCATTCATTCTTCTTTTGCCTTGAATGCTTTTTTCCTGTACCCTCTAGTGACAGTCCACAAGTACTACTGGGCATGCTTGCTCAGATTTCAGTATTTCATGAGCTGTACCAGTATATGAACGGGACCCAAGCTGTAGTTCAGTTTAAAAAAGGGGATGGCGCCAGTTTGTGTCCGGGTTGAGCAAAGAGGCTGAACTTTCCTGGGGATTCCAAAGAGGGCGTCACACTGGCTCTGACACTCTCGGGATGGGGGGTGGGAAACCAGCAGGGACTCCGAAAGGGCGTCACACTGGCTCTGAAGCTCTCAGGGTGGAAGGTAGGAAACCAGCAGGGACTCCGAAAGGGCGTCACACTGGCTCTGACACTCTCAGGGTGGGAAACCAGCAGGGACTCCGAAAGGGCGTCACACTGGGTCTGACACTCTCGGGGTGGGAAACCGGCATGGACTCCGAAAGGGCATCACACTGGCTCTGAAGCTCTCGGGGTGGGGGGTAGGAAACCAGCAGGAACTCCGAAAGGGCGTCACACTGGCTCTGACACTCTCGGGGTGGGAAACCAGCAGGGACTCCGAAAGGGTGGCACACTGGTTCTGACGCTCTTGGGGTGGGAAACCAGCAGGGACTCTGAAAGGGCGGCACACTGGTTCTGACGCTCTTGGGGAGGGGGGGATAAGTAGCGGGCTGCTGAGATGAAACAGTTGAACATAGAGAGAGAATTGGAGAAGAAACAGACAAAAAAAGCAAAAGAGAAGCAGGCCTAGAGAGAACCAAAAAAGAAACCACAATCTGCACTTAGTTGGCTGTACCGCACAGCCCAAACACTGTGCTTTGGACTTCCTTTCCTTGTCTTTTTGTCGCAGTCTAAGTAGCACTATGTTGCTCAGCTGTAGCTGTACTACTGACTGGTAAAGCATGCTTTACTTGTGAAGTATAGAGTTCCGTCTTAATAAATTGCTGCATCCGAGAGCCTGAAAATCGTGTGTGAGTCAAACACCCCCTGGTCCCAGTCGGTTTGGATAACCTGCATGCAGATATTTCATAGGCAATGATTTGGATGAAAGCTGCATCTGTTTCTTAGCAATAGGCCAATAGAAATACAGTTAATTCTCGTGAATACGAATTTCAATGACCAACAAAATCATGTATATTATCAGTAATTCATATTATCAGGAGTCTAAGCCAAATGCATATTACAAATTTATAAGTATTCTAAGTTTTATTGAACATACAGTTGGAAGTGAACTTTTAAAAAGTTTAATGGCAACTCGCAATGCATCACAGGATCTGTTGTCCCAAAACAGCACTTAAATATAGTACAGAGGCTGGATGCAAGTAAATACATTTCACAACATCCTTTACAGTCAGCTGTTCAAACTAGAGCGATTCGTTTTATTCAAACGTTTCTCCCCTGGTTGGGTTCCAAAATAATTTGCATTGACAGGAAATTCATGTTAAGTAAATTTGTATTATAAGAAGTGATTTACAATAAGCAACAGCTACATTTAGCAGGGACCATGTAGAAAATTCATAGTGTCAGGAAATTTGTCAACTCCGAGTTTGTTTTAACGAGAATTGACTGTAGTTCATGTACTGTAAGAAGTGTTAATGAAGATATTGAACTAAGGGAGTGTGAATGAAAGCAGGTTTCTATAAAGACAACGCACAGAATTCTAATGGTTTTTAGGCAATTGATGTTTTCTCTATTGCAACTTTCAAAGTGATTCTGCCTGCAGTGGACTAATTTCGTCATGAAACTCAGAAC
The DNA here is from genome assembly GCF_017654505.1 of Polyodon spathula. Lineage (NCBI taxonomy): Eukaryota > Metazoa > Chordata > Actinopteri > Acipenseriformes > Polyodontidae > Polyodon > Polyodon spathula. The sequence goes on along the minus strand of NC_054534.1, from coordinate 108,385,831 downwards.
AGCAGAAGATGGGGAGCAATTTCCCACAGTGTTTTCCAAGAAGGGCTTTGAATAAAAAAAAAAGAAAAGAAAAGAAATTAAGTCAGTTGAATGTAGAGATGTTTTATGTATTTATTTTTTTCAGGTTGATTTTATAAACAGGTTCCAACTGCCTCACAAACCTATTTCATAAATCAAACCGGTTCTCAGTGACTTTTAATGAAATACATTCAACTGAGTATACAGAAAATGACATTAACCATTTCACAATCCTATGCAGGAAACAGTCAAAAATAGATTCTGATTGCAACTGGGCTGTACTGGATGTAGCTGTTCTTTACCAGCTTTTAAAGGAGTGCAAACATTAACACAGGCAATATTATCACTGCCCCGCATGACTTTTTCCTGCTGAAATCTATTGGTTCTTTACTATTTCATACTTTAATTTGGAATATGCTCATATTTCAAAGAGAAAGCTGATTTGTTTATGAAATGTTGTAGCTGCCCATTATAAATGCTTTCCATCAGCATAAAAGCATAGCAAAGTGTAATTAAGCACAGTTTATGTGGTAAAGCATAGGTACAGTGGCTCTCAAACGTATTCACCCCTGGCTTAAAAACAAAAAGGTCAATGTACTGGAGTGGCCCAGTCAAAGCCCAGACCTCAATCCAATTGAGAATATGTGGAAAGAGTTGAAAATTGCTGTTGACCAAAGGTCCCCATCCAACTTGACAGAGCTTGAGCAATTTTGCAAAGAAGAATGGGCAAAAATTGTAGTGTCGAGATGTGCAAAGCTGGTAGAGACTTATTCAAATAGACTCAACGCTGTAATTCCTGCCAAAGGTGCCTCTACCAAATATTGACTCAAGGGGGTGAATACTTATGCAATCAATTATTATCAATTTTACAAATTTAGAACAATTTGTAGATTTTATTTTTCACTTTGACATTATGGACTCTTTGTGTGTTGATCAGTGGCAAAAACTCCTAATTAAATCAATTTGATTCCATGTTGTAACACAATAAAATGTAGAAAAGTCCAAGGGGGGTGAATACTTTTGAGAGCCACTCTAAAATTGGAAAGCCCAGAGATACGGTATATGATAAAGCGTATTAAAAACAAACCATGGTAAACTAACCCCTATAAAAGTTATCCATTGTAAAAGCATAGCAAAGTATAATTAAGCACAGTGAAAGCATAGGTAAGCATTGTAAAGCCTAGAAAGATAAAGTAAAGCATATTAAAAAACAACTCATGGTAAATTAACCCCTATAAAGGTTTCCCCATTGTAAAAGCATTCCAGAGTGTAATTAAGCATGGTGAAAGCATGGTAAAACCAAAAAAGATATGGTAAAGCATATTAAAAAGCAAACCATGGTAAACTAACCCATAAAAGTTGCCCATGGTAAAAGTATGGCAAAGTATAATTAAGCACAGTGAAAGCATGGTAAAGCATTGCAAATCCCAGAGGTATGGTAAAGCACATTGCAAAGCATGGCATGCCATGGCAAGTGTAAGGTTTCTGCTGGAGTAACATTGTAGGAAAGAGTACTGATTACAGAGAAGTCCAGACTTTTGGGGAGGCTTCAGTTTATTTTCAATAACGTTGTTTTATTTAAACAATGTTGTAAAATAGTAACTATGACCACCTGTAGGGTTTCAATAGAGGAGCTGTCAGCTTGAAAGGTCCTGGATGACCCTACAGTCAAATAGGCAGTCATGCTTTTATTATTGTCTTTTTTAATGTATTTTCCCATAGTAAAAGCATACAAAACATAATTGAGCACAGGGAAGCATGGTGAAGCCCACAGCATATTAAAAAACATGACAGAACATGGTACCCTATCATAAATACACAATATACAGTAACCACAAGAAAAGCATGAGAAAACTGCAAAATGACCCTGCAAAAACACTATGGTAAACTTGTATAAGGGTTGACACTGGCTACAGAGAGACACACTTACAGGTGCGGAACTAGTTGTGCTGAGCTGTTTAACTTGTACTCTAAATGCAGTATATGAAACAGCGCTCTGTAACACTAGCTGGAATGAGCACTCTTACAGATGGACTGTGACATTGTTTCTAATAGAATGGATTGCCAATGTTACAGGTGCCATCAGAGCTTCTCTTCAAAGTATATGAATGTGGTCTCACTCACGGCCAATTGGGTCACAACGTGTGGTGCTCTGCCAGTGTTCTTGCTGCTTGATTGGAATCAACACATCTCTGTTGAGTCCTTCTGGGTATCCCTCTGATTTAAACAGATTTCTTGATTTATAATACATGAAAAGGCCACCCTCTGGAGAAACAACAAACTGCCAGTGCCAAAATCTGTTAGACCCTGGCTTCAACAGTGTCCAGTGAAGATTGGGCTGGAGAAAATAAAAAAACTTATAGTTGAGAGAGAAAGGAAGAAAGAAAGAAAGACATTGGGTGTATTTTAATGAGCCCATTTAAAATAGATATTAAAAGAGATATTTTAAACAGCCCATATAAAAGTTTATTTTTGCACAGTATTTTCCCAGTTTTGCTTTTCCCATGGTTATACCTTGCATTTCCCAGAGTTTACCCTGGTTTGCCATGTTTATTAATATGAACATAAGAACATAAGAAAGTTTACAAACGAGAGGAGGCCATTCGGCCCATCTTGCTCGTTTGGTTGGTAGTAGCTTATTCATCCCAAAATCTCATCAAGCAGCTTATTGAAGGATCCCAGGGTGTCAGCTTCAACAACATTACTGGGGAGTTGATTCCAGACCCTCACAATTCTCTGTGTAAAAAAGTGTCTCCTGTTTTCTGTTCTGAATGCCCCTTTGTCTAAACTCCATTTGTGACCCCTGGTCCTTGTTTCTTTTTTTCAGGCTGAAAAAGTCCCTTGGGTTGACACTGTCAATACCTTTTAGAATTTTGAATGCTTGAATTAGGTCGCCACGTAGTCTTCTTTGTTCAAGACTGAACAGATTCAATTCTTTTAGCCTGTCTGCATATGACATGCCTTTAAAGCCCGGAATAATTCTGGTCGCTCTTCTTTGCACTCTTTCTAGAGCAGCAATATCTTTTTTATAGCAAGGTGACCAGAACTGCACACAATATTCAAGATGAGGTCTTACTAGTGCATTGTACAGCTTTAACATTACTTCCCTTGATTTAAATTCAACACTTTCACAATGTATCTGAGCATCTTGTTAGCCTTTTTTATAGCTTCCCCACATTGTCTAGATGAAGACATTTCTGAGTCAACAAAAACTCCTAGGTCTTTTTCATAGATTCCTTCTCCAATTTCAGTATCTCCCATATGATATTTATAATGTACATTTTTATTTCCTGCGTGCAGTACCTTACACTTTTCTCTATTAAATGTCATTTGCCATGTGTCTGCCCAGTTCTGAATCTTGTCTAGATCATTTTGAATGACCTTTGCTGCTGCAACAGTGTTTGCCACTCCTCCTACTTTTGTGTCGTCTGCAAATTTAACAAGTTTGCTTACTATACCAGAATCTAAATCATTAATGTAGATTAGGAATAGCAGAGGACCTAATACTGATCCCTGTGGTACACCGCTGGTTACCACACTCCATTCTGAGGTTTTTCCTCTAATCAGTACTTTCTGTTTTCTACATGTTAACCACTCCCTAATCCATGTACATGTGTTTCCTTGAATCCCAACTGCGTTCAGTTTTAGAATTAATCTTTTGTGCGGGACTTTGTCAAAAGCTTTCTGGAAATCTAAATAAACCATGTCATATGCTTTGTAATTATCCATTATCGATGTTGCATCCTCAAAAAAATCAAGCAAGTTAGTTAGACACGATCTCCCTTTCCTAAAACCATGTTGACTGTCTCCCAGGACCCTGTTACCATATAGGTAATTTTCCATTTTGGATCTTATTATAGTTTCCATAAGTTTGCATATAATAGAAATCAGGCTTACTGGTCTGTAGTTACCTGGTTCAGTTTTGTTTCCCTTTTTGTGGATCGGTATTACCTTTGCAATTTTCCAGTCTGTCGGTACCACCCCTGTGTCAAGAGACTGCTGCATGATCTTGGTTAGCGGTTTGTAAATTACTTCTTTCATTTCTTTGAGTACTACTGGGAGGATCTCATCTGGCCCAGGGGATTTGTTTATTTTAAGAGCTCCTAGTCCCTTTAACACTTCTGCCTCAGTTATGCTAAAGTTATTTAAAACTGGATAGGAACCGGATGTCATGTGGGGCATGTCAGTATCTTCCAATATCTCTGTATTCTTTACAGTGCTTACTTATGCTATGGGAGAAATCTAAATACCTCCCCCTTTTGCTCTATATTAACCCTTCTGTTGTTTTCTCCCAGGAGGGAGTTAATAACTATCTTATGAATATCACTAAACACAATACAGATAGAGTGGAAAGAGTTCTGATGGTTGTACTGTGGTTGTACTGTGAGTAGCCATTGCATATGTAACAGAGTGGAGGCTGGGTGCAAACCAGTGACTCCCACACACTGCAAGTGAGCATCTTAACCACAATGCAAAAGAGCTATCAAGGACAATACGTAACGGCAGTGCATCACACAACACTGCCCGCTAAACTTAAATAATGAAAATAGATCCCATTAGGTTGAATGAAAAAGCTCTGAATCAAAATCGGAAGCATATTTTTTGGTGTATTTCTGCTCTTTTTTTTTTTTTTTTTACTGTTAAAGGAGGCACAATGTACTATTTCTTATCATCCACTGACTGGTACTGAATGTGTATGAGTGAGAGATTCTCAAATGTTATATAAAATGGCCTTTTCTAGTGCACGAACATATTCTGCTGTGTAGCCAGTGAACTTGAACTAAAGAAAGTGCCAAAGGCTAAAGTGAATTTTGGAATTAATTAAACGAGTGACTGATGCATGACTAACAGCTCAACTCTATTGTGCAGCACAGAATCTGAGAGGCAAAGGGTTGCACTCTCCAGTGCTGCTGACCGGAGCTGCATGTGATCTAAGAGGGCATCAGGGTCCCTTGTTCTGGATGTATTTGCTGATGGAGAAAAGGCCAATCCATAACTACAATTTGCCTTTTTTTCAGAATGCTTAGGGTCATTGTCCTACTGAAATACAAACTTTTGTCCAATAAGCCTAGCACTGGGTAATAAATGAGAGTGCAAAATCTCTTGTTATATTGCAGCATTCGTGCATCCTTCTACAAAACAAAGGTTCGCCAGAGCCTGAGGAAGAAAAACAAGCCCATACCATCACATAACATCCACCATGTTTAACACTGGGCATGATGAACTTTACTTTAAATTCTTCTCCTGTGTTCCTCCAAACATATTGTTGAAAAAAGTTTATTTTGGATTCGTCTGACCATAACATTTGGTTGAAGAAATCATCAGGCTTCTTCAAGTATTCAATGAAAAACTCCAATCGCTTTCTTTTGTGTATTGTTTTTAACAAAGCTTTGCATCTTGATTTTCACCCATGGACATTCATCTTGTTAAGGTATCATTGAATTATTTGCTCGTGATTTTCTTGACCATCTTCTCTCAATTCTTGTGTCAAATTTTTTGCAGTAATTCAAGGATTTTGCTGGGCTGCTCGAACGATTCTTATTCCAGATTTTGCATAAATCTTTCTTTGTCTTCCACACCTGGAGCTAGTTGTAATAGTTCCTGCTCTCCTGTGTTTGTCAATGATAGCCACACAGTGCTTTTTGGTAAACCGAGTCTTTCTGCTATTTTTCTAGTAGTTTCTCTTTTTTCTTTTAGTTGTATCATTGCCATTTTGAGACACTGCTGTATTCTTTAAATTGAATCATAAATTTCCAGTTTATTTTTCAGCACTTCGTGATTATGTATTCATTGATTCTATAATTATCATCAGGTGTTGGTTTTCAATCATGATAATTGTCAATAATTATCAACATATGGGTTTTATACAAAATATGTTGATTGCCCAAATACTTTTGTTGGTGCTCATGGTTGAGTTTTTGCTTTGCTGGTGCAAGTCCAACACTTCACATCACCCAGTCAACACCATCCCAACTGTGAAGCCCATCATGTTATGGGGATGCTTTCAATAGGAACTGGGTAGCTGCCCAAATACTTTTGTTGGTGCTCATGGTTGAGTCTTTGCTTTGAAATGCACTACCCAGCAGAGTGAACCTACAGGTACTACATTACATCTGGTGCATGTCCAACACTTCACATCACCCAGTCAACACCATCCCAACTGTGAAGCCCATTATGTTATGGGGATGCTTTCAATAGGAACTGGGGAGCTTGTCAGAATAGAGGGGAAAATGGATGGTGCAAAGTACAGGGGAATCCTTCAGGAAAACTTGACTCTAAAACTAAGGAAGAAATTCACATTTCAGCAGGATAATGGCCCAAAGCACAAAGCCAAAGCCACACTTGAGTGGTTGAACAAGAAGAGAATTAATGTTCTTGAGTGGCCCAGTCAAAGTCCCGACTTGAATCTAATCGAAATTTTATGGCGAGACTTGAAGATTGCAATCCATCAACGATCCCCAACAAACTTATCAGAACTGGAGCAATTTTCCTTTGAAGAGTGGGCAAAAATATCATCATCCTACTGTGCAAAGCTAGTAGAGACCTATCCAAAAAGACTCATAGCAGTAATTGCTTCAAAAGATGCTTCTACCAAGTACTGACTTAAGGGGCTGAATACTTACGCAACCAGTACATTTCATTTTGTACATTTTCTTTGCAAGTTTTGCTGACATTTTATCTCCTCCTCATATAACAATGTTCAGTTTAACCACTGCAGCTTTGAATAAAAAAAAAGTTTGTTTGAAAAACTATGCACACATTATTTGCAGTTCAACAAAATGTGACATTACTTCTGCAAACCACTGTATGTGTGCGTGTGTGTGTGTGTGTGTGTGTGTGTGTGTGTGTGTGTGTGTGTGTGTGTGTGTGTGTGTGTCAGTACTGCCAAAAATGTATTTGTAATAGAACTGCATGCATGCTTACTATAGGACTCTGGTAATACCATATTGTAGTTTTTAATGGGGGAGCGGCTCTTCTTCTGAAGATTGTGATGGGATGTCTAAGGTCCTGAAGTGTCCAAAGAGACCTTTGACCGCTAGTATGCAAGCTTGCATCTTCCACCGCCTGTACAGTAACAGAGTGCAATACCTTCCCATTACAGAAAACATCTTCATCAGTCGTGGCAGGCACTCAAGCAATGACAGCACAATCAATAACTCCAGTGGCATTTGGCAATGCTGGCTTGTAATAAAAGAGCCCTTACAGAGCAGTCACTTTAAAAACAATAACTAAGGAGAAAGCCAGGCAAGGCACAATGGCTTTTAGAGTTCAGAAAAGAGATGGTTTGTTAAGATTACATCTCATTTCTGCAGTTCATGATGAACATGTCCTTTTAAATTTGTTTTTCAGCACCATAAGTTGTGTTATTTTATTGGAAGCAAATATGCATTACCATGCTTAGTTGCTGCTATACAAACAAGACTTTGGGGTGTCTCTCAGGACACAGGACTGTGTATGTAATTCAGAATCAGAGAAAAGGGTACGTGTGAGGTAATAGAAATGAACTTGTTGTTTGTTGAGTGTGTCCTTTTGTCTTATTGTCTTGTTCAGTTTAGGAGACAGCAAAGTGAAACTGTGTTTTATGTTATAAGAAACACCCTAAAAAGATACCATGCTGTATGTTCTATGCACAGGATGACATCTTGTATACAGGTGTACTGCAATTCTGACAGACCGTTCACGGTTATTGTTGGGTTTCTCTTATACAAGCTTTATCATTTCAATAAATAAGCATGAAAAATTAGATCTGAGAAAAGAAGGCGTGTAAAGAAGGATTACACTCTTATAAAAGTTTCCTGCAGTAAAAGCATAGCAAAGTGTACTAATGCATAGTGAAAGTATGGTAACGCATATGTAAGCACTGTAAAGAATAGTGAGGTATGGTAAAGCATATTAATAAACAACATGGCAAACTGGAGTAAACTATGGTAAATGCAGTTGTGTTCCTTTATAAAAGTTAGACATAGTAAAAGCATAGCAAAGTGTAATAAAATGCAGTGGCAGGATTGTAGAGTATATAAAAGCATTGTAAAACAAAGATGGGTATACATATTATAGCATACTGAATAACATGTTTAAACAAATGGTCAACTATGGTGAATGCATAGTATAACCATGGGAAACTGAGCATGCAAAAATACTATGCTAGTGTATTGGAGGCTTCTGGTAAATCTATACTGTAAAATAGTTGGAAGGTTGTATGGAAGGTTGTGAATCACTGACATTTACAAGAAATGTTTCTTGTATAATCCCTGAATAATACCCTTTTGCTTTCTCTTAGCTCACATAATCAATGCCATTCCTGACCATAAGCTGGCACAATCTGTATTTGTAAATAGAGCTTTGGAGAGCTCCTGTCCCCTAAATGTCTATGTCAAAACTGTGACTCTTGACATTTATACCTGAGGATGTGGACACATATTCTATTAACCATTCTTGCAATTTAAAGACAGCTTTTCATTAGATAATAAACACCGTTGACATAAGCACGTATCACAGCATTTTGCCTTGCTTGGTTTTGATGCTCTGACTTGTCTTTCCGGGTACCAGGAAGACTACTCCCATGGCTGCAAATGAGGTGGAGGCTCTGAGGAAGAGGTAAACTCAAAGCATTTATTTATTTTTACAGCACTTTTCATACAAAAGTATCACAAAGCACTGTACAAAAATCTGTTACATTTACACAACACGATATCTTTGTGTAAAGGTCCCCAGGCATGTCACACGCACAGCTGCTACATATTAAATAGCATATTTAAAAAAACAGTATATTAAAAAAATAAATAAACTTAAAAGTTAAATTAAAACCCATTAGGATAAGAAAGCTGTTTTATAAAAATTTGTTTTCAGTCTTGACTTAAAGATTGTAACAGACCCAGCTTCCCTGATGAAAGAAGGGAGGGCATTCCATAATTTAAGGGCTCTGCATGAAAAGGCTCCCATGATGATTCTGCTGATCCTAAGAATAACCAGCAGCCCCACATCCCGTGAGCTAACTAGGTGCTAATCCATTTAGGGCTTTAATAGGTTAACAGCAAAATCTTAAAATATATTTTATATTTTATACTGAGCAGGGAGCCAGTGTAGGGAGGCTAAAACATGGGTAATATGTTCACTTTTCCTCATTTTAGTCAGAATTCTAGCTGCGGTATTCTGAACGAACTGTATGTGAGACCTTTTGGGATACCAGAGAGAAAGATACAGAAATAATTGGTCTAAGTTTGGCTATATTTCTCAAATGGTAAAAAGATACCAGAGTTTTCATTTCTAGTTTAAAGGGTACATAAGGACCTTTTTATTTTATTGTGTTACATGTTCCCATGTTTACGTAAGGTGTGTAGTGTTTTAATTTTTTTTTTTTAGATTTTGACCACTTTTTTAAACCTTTAAATTTTTAACTGAAATGGATTTACCAGTGAGCAGAAACATGATGGGAAATGTAGTTGTGAGAAGTCCGGCACCAGTGTTTACCAGTGTTCAATACCTAACTCAGCAAGGAATAGCGTTGCGTGGACATGATTCAAATTTGATGCAGCTCTTGCTGCTATGCAGTACAGAATCGGAGGAATTAAGACAATGGCTTAGTCACACAAAATACAAGTGGCTATTACATGATGTTGTTAACAAGATAATCAAAATGATGGCAATGTCAGTGCTACAAAAAATTGTGCAAGTGATAAAGGGCTCTAAGTTTTATTCCATTGTGATGGATGAGACTATTGATGACTGGGAGAGTTTATGGGTTCTTACCAAACTGACGCAACTGATGCTGCTTCTCTTTTCAAAATTATGGAAGATTTGATTTTCAGGTTTGATTTGCCTTTTTCTGACGCTGGGAGGGAATGTTATGATGGAGCCAGTAGTGTATCCAGTAGATTTACTGAGGTGAAAGAATTTGTTCATTGTGCTGCACATTCCCTTAATCTTGCCACTCAGGATGCCCTACAAAATATCCCTGTGTGTCATGATTGTTTTTCAATGGTGAATGATCTCATTAATGCCATCAGGTAGTCACCAAAGCATATGGCAGCATTCAAAGAGTTTCAGGGTGAAGGGAAGCTATCTTTACACCTACTGTGCCCAACAAGATGGACAATGAGGTTCAGCAGGATAAAATTGTTGCACATCAACTACGTGGCCATAATGAACTGCCTGGATGAATTTAGTCACTTTACATTAACAGTTTCTGTAAAAGCCACGGGTCCATAAACTCAGAGCCCAAATGTGTCGTTGTACAGCGTTCTCAAGAAAGTTGACCTGCTGCAAGGGGTGTTGAGTGGGATGCATACCGATTCATTAGTCACTTTTGGGAAATGTCAGTAGATAAGCCAAAAACTCTGAATCTAGAAGATCCCGAAAAACGCAAGCCACCGACATGGCTCGATGATGGAAGCTCTCCTCAAACCTTTAGTAACCCCAAAGACTATTTTCATCAAATACATATCAGGATAACTGATGCTTGTAAAGTTACAATTGGGCAGAGGCTTTCATCAGAACTCTTCACATTTGCAGTGAAATTGGAGAAGCATATAACTGATGCAGTACGTGACTTAAAACAGGATATCACACCTATCAGTGAAGCTTTCCAATGTGATATTAACATGGAGAGGCTATCGCTTCACATAGAAATGCTGGGTGATATTTGCAAATCGAGAAATTGCCTGCTTAATTCGGTGAGCAAAGTGAAGCAATTTCTGAAGGAAAACAAAGGTTTGAGTGACATCTTGTCAGAAGTAATTATTATTCTCTTGAAATTGTTCTACAATCTGCATCTCTGAGTGATCATTCAGTTGCCTAAGAAGACTAAAAAACTGTTATGATTTTAGTCAAAGAAAAAACTTCCATAGTAGCCTTAAATATTCTAATTGGTAATATTGCCAATGTGAACGTTCTGTTTATAATGCTGTACACAAACATATTATTATTATTATTATTATTATTATTATTATTATTATTATTATTATTATTATTATTAATGGAAAAGTTTAATTTAGAGTTTCCTGTCTGAAACTGTGCATAGCTTTAAATTGGGGACCTGGTGCCCTCATTTATCAACTGTGCGTTCTATCTGAGCGTAAACTGTGCATAGCTTTAAATTGGGGACCTGGTGCCCTCATTTATCAACTGTGCGTTCTATCTGAGCGTAAACTGTGCATAGCTTTAAATTGGGGACCTGGTGCCCTCATTTATCAACTGTGCGTTCTATCTGAGTGTAAACTGTGCATAGCTTTAAATTGGGGACCTGGTGCCCTCATTTATCAACTGTGCGTTCTATCTGAGCGTAAACTGTGCATAGCTTTAAATTGGGGACCTGGTGCCCTCATTTATCAACTGTGCGTTCTATCTGAGCGTAAACTGTGCATAGCTTTAAATTGGGGACCTGGTGCCCTCATTTATCAACTGTGCGTTCTATCTGAGCGTAAACTGTGCATAGCTTTAAATTGGGGACCTGGTGCCCTCATTTATCAACTGTGCGTTCTATCTGAGCGTAAACTGTGCATAGCTTTAAATTGGGGACCTGGTGCCCTCATTTATCAACTGTGCGTTCTATCTGAGCGTAAACTGTGCATAGCTTTAAATTGGGGACCTGGTGCCCTCATTTATCAACTGTGCGTTCTATCTGAGCGTAAACTGTGCATAGCTTTAAATTGGGGACCTGGTGCCCTCATTTATCAACTGTGCGTTCTATCTGAGCGTAAACTGTGCATAGCTTTAAATTGGGGACCTGGTGCCCTCATTTATCAACTGTGCGTTCTATCTGAGCGTAAACTGTGCATAGCTTTAAATTGGGGACCTGGTGCCCTCATTTATCAACTGTGCGTTCTATCTGAGCGTAAACTGTGCATAGCTTTAAATTGGGGACCTGGTGCCCTCATTTATCAACTGTGCGTTCTATCTGAGCGTAAACTGTGCATAGCTTTAAATTGGGGACCTGGTGCCCTCATTTATCAACTGTGCGTTCTATCTGAGCGTAAACTGTGCATAGCTTTAAATTGGGGACCTGGTGCCCTCATTTATCAACTGTGCGTTCTATCTGAGCGTAAACTGTGCATAGCTTTAAATTGGGGACCTGGTGCCCTCATTTATCAGCTGTGCGTTCTATCTGAGCATAAACTGTGCATACGCTCAATTCCACTCAAACTTTATGATTTGGTGATGCAGTGCTCAAGAGAATGGCAGCAATGTGTATTGCTCAGTAAAACCACAGAGTCCAGCCTCGAAACAATAAACACAGTCTTTAATACACCCACAATATACAAATACGGTCACCAGTCCAGCTACAGTGCTCGTGATGAAAATACAATTAATCATGAAACAAGTGTAGTGTTCTCAGGGTTTTTATGCTGGCCTGTATCGACAGCTCCAGATCATGTTAGCCATCTAATAACAATAAACAAGTATATATTTAGACATGACAAAACAAACAAAACACTCACGATTTATAATATGGTTCTCCTTCCAGTGGTTTAGTGTTAACCATAACAAAGGAACAGATCCCTTATGTACTGTCAATCACACCCCCTTGGTGATACAAGTGCAGTGCAGTTCCGGGTTTGTGCTGGTCCTTGGAAACAGCTCCGAAACGTGTTAGTCGTTTACTAATAACAATACACAATTATAAACAAACAAACAAACACTCACAATACGGATACATAAAACACAGGTCCTCCCAGGTTCTTTTCTCTAACCAAAACAAAGGAACAGATTACATCACTTCGTCCCTTACTTATACAATCACTCATGACCCCTTGGTAAACTATTGCAACTGTTCCTCCAATCCGCGGCTGCCACATCGCTTCATTTCCGGGTCGATGACTTGGTGTACTGTAGCCCCGTCCCCTTTCTAGATGGCCAATTTAATTGCACGTCCATCCAGTCCCAGGCCACTCTGTTCCCTTTACACAGAGCCTTCACAGGTTGGGAGGTCATTCTCTGTCTCTGTCCCACTCATTTATTCACAAAGCCCAATTTCGCACACTGGAAAGCAATAACGCTTCATGCACAACCTGACAATCAGTTTGATTTTCTGATCTTTGGTGATTTCCTTAACATTAAAATTCAGTTTTAAAGGCATGGATGATTGCATTGAATATAAAATACATTTACAGTGAATATAGAATACAGACAATGGTGAAAAATGCTTTTGTTGTTTTACAGTGTAATAATAATAATAATAATAATAATAATAATAATAATAATAATAATAATAATAATAATCTACAGAATTAATAGCCAAACATTTTTCTTCTTGATTTTGTTTTTGAAGGTTCCTCTTTCCTTTAAGACCCCAGGGTTTTAAATAACACCCCAGGCAAATCATTAAAATGTAAAAGCTGATCTGATTCAAAATCAAATGGAATTAGTTTTGTTGTTTTCTGTGCTGCAGACAAGGTTTGCAATACTGTGTATTCCACTCAGTGGCAGAGCTGATATCAGTCAGTGTGTTGAAAGCACAGCCAAGTCTCCATTGCATTGTGGAAGGATTTCTCCAGGTTTTTTTAAACATCCTCTCCCAGCCCTTTGCTATTCAGAAACTTGGGCTCCCTCGTTGCAATATGGGCTCAGATAGTCCCTGAAAGGTAAAGTTTATTTGTCTCTCAGCTGGGCCTGCAGGACCCATCATGTGCAAGGGGGTTACGTCTGAAAGCAGCACATTAACACAGACACAGTTTGCTGCTTTGTTTGACTTTTACTATCAGTCCTCACTGCAGCTCCAGCACTCCATTGTTATATCATACTGTTGTAAGCATGGATTCTTGCTAGGTACATTATGATTGGCTGCAGCTCAGCACTCCATTGTTATATCATACTGTTGTAAGCATGGAATCTTGTTTGCTCTTTTTGTATACATCCATGAAGTAACTTCACAGTTTTCACCAGCAAAAACATCAAGAACAGGCCCTGTTAAAAAAGCAAACAAAAGCACCAAGAGCAGGGATTCGGAATGGGATCTAATACGATAAATGAAAAAAAAAAAAGTAATTTTTCATGAAACAGAAACTGAAAATGAAACTAAATTATTTATTACATTCTGGAACAAAAACGATATTCAAGATTTTGTTTATCTTTTTTTCTAGTTCCCTTCCAGCCTGTTCTCTCTGTCTCTTTCAATTGTTTTCAAACATAATGTTTGCAGTTGAATACAATAGGCAGTTTGACTGTAGCTGGTCCTCACACTACTCACAAGTGATTTTATTAAAAATGATGAATTGCTACAAACTACATGAAATTACTACTTGAATTATTTTGAATGTATTACTTAAAAAAACAATAAAAAAAACATTTGTTACTTAAAATCATTTGCCGTCCATAACTACGAAGCACTCAATAGTCCAGGATTTAGAAATGATAACAGAAACTGATAAGCCTTTATCAGTAGAGACATTGCATCTCTAATGACTGTGCATTTACATAGTAGTTACTTAGTAAATGCATGTGTACTTAAACATAATTGCAATGTTATTCTACATAGTTATAATGTACTTAATGTAAAAATCTTTTTGCACACTATACCCCTAATCTTAACTCTAACCTAACTCTAAGCCTAACCCTAACCACTTTAACCCTCTCTAAACCTAACCTTAACCCTTTTCTGATAGAATTGTGTACTTACATACTGTATATTATGCAAAAAGAGTTGCATGTTAAGTGCATTATAACTATGCATAATAACATTGTAATTACATGGAAGCACACATGTAATTACTAAGTAACTACTATGCAAATACACAGTAATTAAAGACACAATGTAAATGTAATAAATTAAATGACAAATGTTTCAATTAGTCTTGTCTTTCTAAATGTCTGCAGTTTGAAGAAGACATCTACACATTATTTAAATCTTCTGAAATACATCCTAAAATCTACTACAGCTAAGTAAATTGATTAGTTATACCAAAGGATTTTAATTTTCATATATATCTCCAGTGAAAATCCAGAATTCAGTACTAAATCACTCGCTTGTTAGAGCAGGTGTGGCCAAAGCTGGCCCTTACACTCCTGGTATTTGTTCTAAATTGCTTAATTGAACCAATGAAACCTCCATCCACACCCTGCAGTTCTTCATTATCTCATTTTACCTGTTAAACCTAGAGTGGAATGGCCCTCCAGGACTGTGATTGAACACCCCTGTTTTAGAAGAAGGTCATTTTTTTTAGTTGATTCCAGGTCTTGATTGAAACATCATGAAACTTGTAAAGGAAACACGTTTCAGAGGCTTTCGACCTGATGTCATAACTTCCAATTTCCTATTGATATCTGATGAGCTGCATTATGTGGTACCTGACTGCGTGAGCTGATGCTGAGTGCATGCAAGTATGATGCCATACATAGTTAGGGCCTGGATTATCTGTATAACTCTCCAGTGAGTACCCAGAGCTAAAGCAGGTTGCTCACGTATAATTTGCTTATAATGATTTAGTGCTGTCTTTCTGATTAAAGCAATAACACACAGCTGGGTGTTCAAATATATTCCAATATAAGCATGTCTAGCGGTGTCATTCAGCATCACGAGGTCCAACATCTGCACGCCTAAGGAAATTGTGTGGCCCGACCCCTCCCAAAGTGAATTGGTTATCAAGTGAAAGTTCTGAAAGTTTCAAGCAGTGCTGCTGTGATGACATGTCTGTTCTGATTGGAACACTAGTTAGCCAATGAGATTGCTCCCTCTATATATATATTAGTACAACTTGGCATTTCTTGGTAAACTTTCTTAGCAATATTCCAGGTCGTAAGAGAAGATCACTGACAAGCTGCAAGTGTATTCAGTTTCATCTTGTCAGTGAATACGTGAGCAGCATGCATACAAACCATGTGTTTGCCATTCACTTCATTAGCAATTATGCCTCCAGATACCAAAGCTTACAAGGTCATCTACTTTGGGATAGTGGCCACTCCACTGTACATAGGCACCTTGGTCTCTGCACACAGTTCATATATTTTTAATTTTGTACTTTCAGTTTCAGTCCTCATGGGAGATTTAGTGTTTTCATTATTGATTTCTGCTTGAGAAATAAAACTGGGATCTTGCCATGTGTTGGAGTTATTTATCTTTATCAAGAGAGAGTTGTCAGGGGCCATGCTACTCAGGATCTGCTTGGAAGGTTAGTTGGTTCAGTTAAGCCATTTTCAATACTTGTTTTGTTCCCAGTGGTTCAGTCTGATTGCTCGTTCTTCAACTCTTTTCATATCCTTTCTGTAATGTGTTGGCCAGAATTGAACCTAGTGCATTGTACAACCTCATCAAAACCTCCACTGATTTACACTCTACACTTTTGATTGTGCACCTCTTCTGTTTTCCCTTTTAACTGCAGTAATGTGTCTATCAGAATACCAAGGTCTTTCTTGGTATATATCCAAATTATTAATGTTAGCTATAGACATGTATAGTAAGCCTATGTTAAGAAGGACTCCTCTGTTTTCATTGATTTGTGCTGAGGACAGTCATTGCTGCCAATATACTTCTATGATATGCATGTTTATTTTATAGAACACCCTTTTCCTCAGGCTGCGATAGATGTATTTATATAAGGCAGACCTTGGGTACCCATGCTGCTTTCCAAGCAGTTTTATTCCTCTGACTTGTGTTAAGGGAATAGAGATATTTATAAATGCATGCCTTGTGCATTCATGGACTTTTCCAAAGGCACACTGTTCCTTAAACTGTGGTTTCCTTAAACTGTAAATTTTTGGGAAACTTTCATTAATTATATATATATATATATAATATATATATATATAATTAGATATATATATATATATTATAGATATGGAATATATATACCTTGCAAGGTCCATTTAATTTCACAAATTCCTGCTTCTGTCGAATTCATGGCTTGTAAGTATTAAATCTTTATAAACAAAGAAATACCACCCGGCTGGATGGTTGGGACAGCCTGGTAACACTGGTTTAACCAATGACTAATGATATATGGTATATATCTGTATATATATATATATATATATATATATATATATATATATATATATATATATATATATATATATATATATATATATATATATATATATAATAGATGAGCTTCAACTCGAGTTTCTACTTCAGAAGTACAAACTTGAGTTGTACACAGATTGAATCACTCTATCATGCGGCCTGGTTCACAACTGCAGCCCCTCCTCATCAGAAGAGACAACAGCAGCAGGTATCTCCAGATTTCCTTCTTGTCTTCGCTGACTCGCCAACTGTAGAGAATAATGAAACTGATAAACAATATTAGTGGTGTTACATCTATATGTTTATTTGCATAGCGTAGAATAGACAATTGTATTGAATAGGGTCGCATCACTCTGGGCTGCAGTGAGATTGATAGAACTGAGTCCCGAACAGTGTTTTCACTTTAGTTTTGTAGATTCCAAAACACACCCTTTTAATTATGTCATTTATGACCCCCTCCTCATTATACCTGGGTAAGTGGCAAGTTGCCAAACCTCACAAACATTTATTTGCATCTTTTTATCTCTAAGATTACCATCCCCCCCCCATGCAACCAAGCAGAACCCTCTTCACAAATGCCCATAAATGGTCATATTTGCCCTCTCTTTAGTCAATCTGCAATTTATTGAGACAGACTCTGCATTCCAAAATACCCCACTATAACTCTGTACTTAATATCTCTCCATTAAAAGTACCATACATTCCAAATATTCTAACAATATGAGTATGGACTATTACATTTCCTTACAGTCCCAGCTTCTTTGTTCAATCTGTAACAGAAAATAACATCGTATAAAATAATAATCAGTTCTGATACAAAAACTATTACAAAATTCCTTACATGTGTTTAAAATACAGAGCTGCTTTCCTTGACTTTTCCTAAATATATGTACTAATTCCCCTGACAAAGAAAGAATTGCGTAGCTGCAAAAATGAAGGAGATTAAGGAGATACAATACTGTCATACCTACTCTGACCAGGAGTGGTCAAATTGACCGATACATATAAAACATATTATAAAATGAAATGTTGCAGTATTATTATTATTATTATTATTATTATTATTATTATTATTATTATTATTATTATTATTTGTATTTATCAGTCGGGTCTTGCCACCATGCACTGATGTTTGATTATATCAGTCTGCATTCCTCAAGTGAGCGGTATTCTGACATTTCTATTGTTTCAATGAGGTTCATGGTATCCCGTCAATCAGCCTTGACAGCTCACAGTGCTCAGCTGTCTGTCTGCACTGTGGTTTCTATACAAGTCACTTGTTTTTACAAGAAATTCACTGTTACCCCAATACGCATTGAAAATGGATCGCAGAAGACACAGGACAGCAAAGCAGTTTTTGGAATTACTGCTAATTTTACGATTTTGATGCAGCAGAGACGGACAATGACGAAGATTTTGATGCAGCAGAGACGGACAATGACGAAGATTTTGATGCAGCAGAGACGGACAATGACGAAGATTTTGATGCAGCAGAGACGGACAATGACGAATCTGGCTTTGAAGCGGACTGGGTTTTCGAAGATGAATCTCCAGCAGCAGTAATAGTGAGGAGGATGCCAGTGAAGTATCAGGGCCAAGTGTGCGAAGAGGGTACATGAGATCCCGTGGGAGAAGAAGCAATCTTGTGGCAGCCCCTGCAAGGATGCCAGCCACTTCACCTGCATCAGCCCCTGCACATGAGGCAGCCACTTCTCCATCAGTAGCCCAGCACCACATGGCACCCTTCTAGATTTTGTGAATTGTTTTGAACTCAGATGAACTAACTATTAGTTAAAGACACATTCAACACATTTTATATGAGTGACCCTGCTGTCTATTGTCCTCATCTAAACAGTATCAAATCTTATTAACAGCACCGGAAAGTTACTGTACTTTTAATGTATTTGTCATTTGGGTCACTAAATCACGCCTGCGGGGAAACACCAGCAGGATTTATATTGAGTTACAGTCAAAGAGAGAGGGTAGTAAGGCCTACCACAGTTTAGGCCTCCTTCCTCACTGTCTGACCATTATGAATTACCATTAGGTATGGGGTTCAATAAGAACTGAACCGGTGGCACTTAATATTAAACACCTGTAATTACTGTGTATTTACATAGTAGTTACAGTGGCTTGTAAAAGTATTGACCCCCCTTGGCATTTTTCCTATTTTGTTGCCTTACAACCTGGAATTAAAATTGATTTTTTGGGGGTTTGTATCATTTGATTTACACAACATGCCTACCACTTTGAAGATGCAAAATATTTTTTATTGTGAAACAAACAAGAAATAAGACAAAAAAACAGAAAACTTGAGCGTGCATAAGTAATCACCCTCCCCCCCCCCCCCCCAAAGTCAACATTTTGTAGAGCCACCTTTTGCAGCAATTACAGCTGCAAGTCTCCTGGGGTATGTATCTATAAGCTTGGCACATCTAGCCACTGGGATTTTTGTCCATTCTTCAAGGCAAAACAGCTCCAGCTCCTTCAAGTTGGATGGGTTCCGCTGGTGTACAGCAATCTTTAAGTCATACCACAGATTCTCAATTGGATTGAGGTCTGGGCTTTGACTAGGCCATTCCAAGACATTTAAATGTTTCCCCTTAAACCACTTGAGTGTTGCTTTAGCAGTATGCTTAGGGTTATTGTCCTGCTGGAAGGTGAACCTCCGTCCCAGTCTCAAATCTCTGGAAGACTAAAACAGGTTTCCCTCAAGAATTTCCCTGTATTTAGCGCCATCCATCATTCCTTCAATTCTGACCAGTTTCCCAGTCCCTGCCGATGAAAAACATCCCCACAGCATGATGCTGCCACCACCATGCTTCACTGTGGGGATGGTGTTCTCGGGGTGATGAGAGGTGTTGGGTTGGCGCCAGACATAGCATTTTCCTTGATGGCCAAAAAGCTCAATTTTAGTTTCATCTGACCAGAGTACCTTCTTCCATATGTTTGGGGAGTCTCCCACATGCCTTTTGGCGAACACCAAATGTGTTTGCTTATTTTTTTCTTTAAGCAATGGCTTTTTTCTGGCCACTCTTCTGTAAAGCCCAGCTCTGTGGAGTGTACGGCTTAAAGTGGTCCTATGGACAGATACTCCAATCTCTGCTGTGGAGCTTTGCAGCTCCTTTAGGGTTATCTTTGGTCTTTTTGTTGCGTCTTTGAATAATGCCCTCCTTGCCTGGTCAGTGAGTTTTGGTGGCGGCCCTCTCTTGCCAGGTTTGTTGTGGTGCCATATTCTTTCCATTTTTTAATAATGGCTTTAATGGTGCTCCGTGGGATGTTCAAAGTTTCAGATATTTTTTTATAACCCAACCCTGATCTGTACTTCTCCACAACTTTCTCCCTAACCTGTTTGGAGAGCTCCTTGGTCTTCATGGTGCCGCTTGCTTGGTGGTTCCCCTTGCTTAGTGGTGTTGCAGACTCTGGGGCCTTTCAGATCAGGTGTATATATACTGAGATCATGTGACAGATCATGTGACACTTAGATTGCACACAGGTGGACTTTATTTAACTAATTATGTGACTTCTGAAGGTAATTGTTTACACCAGATCTTATTTAGAGGCTTAATAGCAAAGGGCGTGAATACATATGCACGCACCACTTTTCCGTTATTTATCTTTTAGAATTTTTTGAAACAAGTTATTTTTTTCATTTCACTTCACCAATTTGGACTATTTTGTGTATGTCCATTACATGAAATCCAAATCCAAATCCATTTTAATTCCAGGTTGTAAGGCAACAAAATAGGAAAAATGCCCGGGGGGGGGGGGCAATACTTTCGCAAGCCACTGTATTTAATAAATACCTGTGTACTTACACAGAATTACAATGTTATTATGCAGAGTTACAATGTACTTAATGTGCACATCTTTTTGCACGATATAAGCAAATACACAATTGTATCATGAAAGGGTTGGGATTAGGGTTAGGGTTGGGATTAGGGTTCAGGTCGGGGTTGGGGTTAGATATTGCTTGAGTTTGCCCATATTAATTATTATACCCAGGACAGAGAGTACAGATCAATCTTTCCTTCTATAACAGCATAAACACAGCAAAGAAACAGATACATGCTGCAAATTTTGATACAGTCATCAACTTGCATTCTTTTTTTGTTAATCAACTTTCTGTAACAAAACAAAATCATTCAGCAACTTTCTTCCTATTGGTTTTTATGGTGTCTTACATATTCTCAGCTGGAAACAGAGCAGTTGGCACTACTCTTGAGACAACATTATACAACCTAAAATAACTGCAGCAACCAAATTTATAAATGTAAAACTCCCCAGGGGTCTGTCCTTAGCACAGTGTGTCACACGATGCTACACTGCCAATACCTGGGTACCAGCATTAGCTGAAAACTGGAACATTCATTTTCTGGTTACACGCTGATACTAAAGCAAACTGTTAATTTCACTGAGGACAATAGTCAGTTGGCTACACCGTAATTTGACAGTGGAGAGTTTTCATTGTCATCTACAGACCTAGGAGCTCATCTGGTAAAAGCACAGCCTTTCGAAGTGCAGGGTGTCATGCAATCAGCAAGTTGCCAATCTTGGCTGGTAACCCCCAGATAATGCTACATTGGTAATGATAATGCCCATAGCCACAGCAATAGAAAAACTACCAAAAGACACCGTGGCCATGGAGAGAGGACATCAAAGAGCAACCAGACCAACCCCAGACTTAGCTATGAAGATGGGACTGAGGGGCTGAGGGGCTCAGAGACTCAGGGGCTGAGG
Organism: Polyodon spathula; assembly: GCF_017654505.1. NCBI lineage: Eukaryota > Metazoa > Chordata > Actinopteri > Acipenseriformes > Polyodontidae > Polyodon > Polyodon spathula. The sequence continues at coordinate 108,364,119 of NC_054534.1, read as the reverse complement.
GACAGAGGGGCCGAGGGACTGAGGGGCTGAGGTGCTGAGGGGCTGATGGACTAAGAGACTGAGGTGCTGAGGGACTGAGGGGACTGAGTGGACTGAGGGGCTCAGGGGCTGAGGGACTGAGGGGCTGAGGGGCTCAGGGGATCAGGGGCTGAGGGACTGAATTTATTGTACTTAGCACAAAGAAGAACCAGGGGTTTTGACCGAAGTCTTTAATATTATAAGCGGAGTTGACAAAGTTAACAATGTAGCCAGTACCAGAGTTCACAGCTGGAATTTAAGTGGAGACAGAATTAGACTGGAGAGGAGGAGACACTTCTTTACATAAAGAGCAGTAAGGGTATGGAATGGGCTACCTAGTCATGTGTTATCTAGCTACTAGAAACCTGACGATCAATGATGAGCGAAAGGTCCCCTCTTTTTTGTATATTTTCTTCTGTTCTTATGTAAATCTGTGTAATTGTAGTCAAAAACTGAAAAGCTGAATAGACTCCATACATGACCCCACTAAACTGTATAAAATGTATAAAAACTCACTGCAGTTGAGATTATAATTAAATGTCACACAACAGATAGGAATGCCTTATTAAAATGCAAATAATTGGCTTTTGCTTGCTATTCTATGCATCTAACCCATCTGTGACAATGGAGTTGTCAGGCTGCTCAACTCCATTCCCATAGTGTCTTGTATTTCCTTCACTCTTCCCAGCTGTGATTCATAGGTATTAATTTTAATATTCACACAAGTCAATCTACTACTGCTTGTTCAAACTGTTTGATTAAATATTTTATTGTCGCAGCCACATTAGGGAGTTAATCATTTATTCTTTTCAAGTGTATGTAAGCAATGACGGTTTATATAGCTTGCTAAGTATTTAAAGGCGCAGTGTCTATAGTTGATAAAAAGAACATAAGAAAGCTTTTAAACAAGACGAGGCCATTTGGCCCATCTTGCTCGTTTGGTTGTTAGTAGCTTATTGATCCCAGAATCTCATCAGTTAGCTTCTTGAAGGATCCCAGGGTGTCAGCTTCAACAACATTACTGGGGAGTTGGTTCCAGACTCCCACAATTCTCTATATAAAAAAGTGCCTCCTATTTTCTGTTAGAATTCCCCTTTGTCTAACCTCCATTTGTGACCCCTGGTCCTTGTTTCTTTTTTCAGTTCGAAAAAGTCCCTTGGTTCGATATTGTCAATACCTTTTAGAATTTTGAATGCTTGAATCAGGTCTCCATGTAGTCATTCTTCTTTGTTCAAGACTGAATAGATTCAACTCTTTTAGCCTGTCTGCATATGACATGCCTCTTCTTTGCACTCTTTCTACAGCAGTAATATCCTTTTTGTAGCAAGATGACCAGAACTGACCGCAATATTCTAGATGAGGTCTTACTAATGCACTGTACAGTTGCATCCACAACGCTAACATAAGTCATAAGTGCGGAATTAAGTTATTTTAAGACTAGAGCACATGATTTGAAAGTATGACCCTATGGTTACATTATAAGCCTTCATTGAAACTACAGATGGTATTGCCAATTGAAGTTCATACTGTACTATATGGCTATAATCCAACTGAAACAAGGCTGCACCAGCACTGCCTGCTGGACACTTAATACATTACAACTAATGAAAGAATCTCTGGGTAGATGGCAGAATGAAGTAAGTATTTTTGTTATTTACCATGTTCATAAAAAAAAAAAAAAACAACATCAACAGTGTTTGCAAAAACATGTCAAATAACTCACATAATTTGCCACAGTAACAATGTGCTTTAAAATTCAATTAAACAAAACCGTGCACATGCTTTTTTTCCCCACATGGTGCTTTTGTTATACAGAGCTCAAATCTGTAGATCTGCTATTTTTCCAACATGGACTTCTAAAGGGGTAAGCTTTTAAATCTTTGTGGCACACTGTACTTTGATGCTCCCACGGTGGATTCTGACTCCAGTGCATCTGGAGACCCCCCTGCATCTGTATCTACAGAATAAACTATCCCTTCACTGACGTTTACAGAGTGAGGCTGCCTGAGGGCTTCAAGGAAAGCGGCTGGGCCAAGGACTTGATTACAGCTTAATGGTTTTTACCCAGTGTAGAAAGAGGATTAAAGAGGTATTTAGAGGTTTAATCCTGGCCCTTTCACACACGTGGAAATTTTCTGAAGCATTCCCAGGGGAATAGCAGGGAAGTTAATCTGGATGCGTACTGCGGACCAGGAGCATTGATAGCTGGGGCTATTCCTGTGAATTGCTGAAAGTCAAAAAACCATCTGCTGGCCTCATTTAATGGACGTGTTCCTTTTCTTCAGGGTTCGAGTTCTCAGAGCAGATGATTACAGGTTTCATTCTCACTATCGCATTCATTATAAGATGTTTTTGTAAAGTTCAGGACAACTGTGGCAAAATGATCAATACACGATATATTAAACTCGCAATTTAATATACACATTGGTGAGAGAGGTTTTTCAAAATGAGTGACATTCCTTTTGTCACATTTGATCTTTTCGGAGGCAAGAAAGTAGACAAGTGGTTAGAATTACCAAAGAACAAAAACCTCTGTTGAAACAAAAAAAGCAAGAGACACGAAGATCTAACAAGTCAACAACTTAATAAAATCGAGAAAAACAAAAATGAAGCAAACACACACCAAAAAAACTGTTTGGGCAACTGGTGTTTTTATTCACTGAATTAAAGAAAAAGAAATGCACAAGAACTGTTTCTCTTAAAAATGTAAACGGTCTTTTAATAGAATTGTACGCTTAAGTGCAAAATTCAGCTGGCCAAGAGTCCTCAGTCTCTAGTTTTGTTGGCCTCCGTGCTGATCTCAATCTCTATGTAAACAGCACTGACATAAAACGCAGTGTTGGCTTTTAGTGACCAAGCATTTAAAAATGCCAATAATTTATTTTTGTTGATAATTAAAAGATATAGAAAAGGAGGCAAAGATACCACAGTTCACCATCCATGCATTACTACCGCTAACGTGGAGAAGCTACGAAACTCCGTTGATCTTTCCAGCCACACACCCTCTAGTCTGGTGCAAAAAATCTAAGGACAGCATCTGTTTTAAACCTGACAGCTTTGTTGTCTCTACAGATAAAAATGGACTAGAGTTTGTATCCTTAAACTACAACGAAGAAGTGCAAAATGAAAAAACTTTTAATGAAACAAAGAAAACAAGCCACGTGGATGCATGTATGCCATGCCCAGTAAGCCCCTGTGCCTTGTTTTGAGTTTTAAAAAACACATCACTAAAATCCCCCCTGATGCTGGCAGTTTTTTCATCATTCTTGCCAAATTCCCTTATGCTACTTAAATTCTGAAGCTATCTGTTATACTCTAAAAACAATGGGAGTAAATCACTTCGCTTCAATGATGACTTACGTGTCCCTACAATAAATAAGTGGAAACATTGAAATCTCCAGTTTACAACAAATAGAACCTTGTCTGAGGGACTATTTTTCAAAATGGAAGGATATATAATAAAAGTATTCTTTATTGTTATAAGTGGGTGTAGCAGGGCAGGAGCCCTGCATATGAAGAGTGGGTTTTGTGTGTAAATATTGTAAATAAGTGTGTAAATTGTTGTAATTAATTTAATGAAGTGCCTGATGCTCCTAGGATAGCCTGCCTGCTGTGTGTGATTGCCAGCTGTGAATAATCAGCAGGTAGGTGTGTTCCAGCACGGCATCGGGTATAAAGAGGTCCTGTTTGTTCACCTCGGGGCTGCTGCAAGGCCTGCCGTTTTCACGGCACCTTTTGAGTTATATTTTGGGGTATTGTGTTTTATTTTGCACTTTTTGTACAGTTTGCTGTATTAGTCCTCTGTGCATTACCATTGCTGGTAATGTCACATGACCACCTTTATTTTACTTTAGTTTTCTGTTTTTGTTAATAAATCCTGCGCGCCTCTGCCAGCGTTTCAATACCACCTCTGTCTCTCTGTATGCTTGAACAGCAGCTACCCACACGCGTGACCTGAGGAAGACCCTGTCACAGTGGGATATCACTCTCCAGGACTTGTACGTTGTGTTGCATTAACATGCCTCCAACCCAACTAGAGTTGTATGTTAATGCAACACAACGAATGCCCTTTTGTGTGTTATCCCTTAACATATACTTAGGTTGAGTATGGTCTACCATAGGTCTTTCTTTGCATTAGTACTGAGACATACTTGTACTTGTCCTGTGAGCACAAAGTGAAAAAACTAAACTAAAGAAATACAGACTTATTCAATTGTGACGATACTCTTAGTTTTAAAGTCTGTGATGGGGGGTGAACAGCACAACATGTCACTAACCTACTTACTGTACATTCTCCCTTGAAACTCACAAACATCTCCCTTGAAACTCACAAACATCTCCCTTGGTCATGCTTTTTCCAAAAGATTAGTCATGCTTTCACTAAGTCCATGTCCTTACCTTGCATTACCACTGGCACAAACACACATCTGCAGATTGTCACAATGAATATGGAAATGAACTCTGTGCTGGCCTGAAGAAAACAAATATTCCAATATTTGACGCTAGAACGGTAAAAGTATTTCTCCTTTGATTGTTAATTTCCACTCTCTGATTCGTATTATCTTGTCACAAAAGATTTCATTTTGTGAAGCAGTTAAGTTGGAGCCATGCTGGATGGTAAATAGTATTCCAGTTTTCCTAGGATTGCGCCACAGAGATGTATGTGTTTATGAAAAGGCTGTTTCCTAGAGGCTGGATCACTGAAATATAAACCGCTAATTTGCAGGGATAGCTTGTCAGCTATCCTGAGATCTCATAGGAAAATGCATTATTGTACATTTAGTACAAACAATATATATATACTATACAGTATGTACCCTCTGGGAAATACATTAAAGTACTTTATCAATGTCTACATTTGTTTGGTGAGAATGAGATGAGGAAGCCACTTGAATGTCGTCCTCCCCAGAAAGAAGGTTCAGGAGCTAAGGAGCAAGGCCCCCAGTGGATCACCAAGTAAAAGCAATCCTGCATAGAATGAAGCATGGTTTGAATCCCCTCTAGGGTTCAGTAGTCTGGCATCATTCATTATGAAAGCTGAAGGAACACAAAGCCACTTTTTCAGGAACTGTGGTTTGAAACCTGGTACTAGGAGATCACCGGTAGACTTAGTTTGAGGCAACTTTGCTGTACCAAACCCCTGATGTGCTCCCGAAACCAAGTTCCAAGCACACAGTGACTTCGTGTTCCCTCAGCTTTAGATTCGTTACAATAAGAGTTTGGAACACCGTTGTCAATCACATGGAAAATTAAACCATGTCAACTGGAAGTGCTGTGAGGTTGCTCAGAGGAACAAGGCTCTCTGGCTGATTAGCGAGATTTGACAGACGCTTTGAGGCCAAGCATGACCTTGACTGTACTGAGGCGCTTATTGCCATCACCTGAGACTCAAGCACTGCTGGACTTGACCACAGACAGGCAGAGTACCCAAGTTCACACACAGTTGGGCTGAGGTTCTTTCAAGAAAGGGACTCCAACCACCAAGACAAACTGCATCGGGTTAATGTAGCACACTAGATTTGTGTAGCACAAGCAATAGGCTGTATAATGAGGCTAAACAGAAATGTCCTAATTAGGTTCTGACAACACTGAATGAGGCATTTTGGAATTTGCATGTCAGGCTGTGAATAAGCAGGGGAATTGCAGGGTGATGCATCTGTTGTTGTAAAAGCTGTCTAATTGTCAGTGAGTCAGCTCTCCACTGTGCTCTAATTGCTCCTGTATCAGAATTGTTTACTAAACAGGCTTCCCTTTGTTTTTTCAAAAATGTAGCTAATCCAGCCTTGTTGAAATTCAAATGGCATTGTAAAAACCAACAACTTTGCCCTTAGAAAACTCCCTGAAGTGTTGCAGTACAATAACCACGTGCACAGATCCATTTTAAACAGTCTCCCCTAAGTATTGTCAAAGTTATTGCTTTTCAGTCTCAAATTGGCTCACTAATGCATTTCAAAGACAATCACTTTCAAGGGCCCTCCTCCGCAGAAGTACACCAATCCCTATAATGCACACATTTATCAGTAAGTGAAGTGGTACTGAAAGTGGGCCACAAAGGTCTGTTAAAGAACCAGAGCATCTAAAGCACTCATTTACCATTTCGATTTGTTTTGCAAGTTTGGCACGTTTGTCTTTGCAAGAGGTGCTTTATCGATTCGTTATTGCTTTGATGAGAAACGACACAAATGATAAATATAGCTCAAGCAGGACCTGGATTTCAGGTTGTTTCTAAAATGTCTTTCAATTCTTTACAATAAACTATAGGAACCCTGAGACTACCAACAATTCCACCACATTCTGATCTCAGGGGCTGGTCCTGGTACTGGATCAAAATGAAAAAAGACAGCATACAAATAAAGATAATGAATAGCAACCATGTGGCACTGAGGGATACTGGAAGCCAGCATATTGCATCTCATACTAACAAAGATCGGTGCCTATCAAAAATGACATCTGCTAATGTATCCCTGTCTAGTCGTGCTAAAGAACTGAAGGCATCTGATTGATATTTTAGGGTGTACAAAACCATCCTCCATTTAGTGTTCCATTCAAAGTACTTTCCGATGCCTGCCCTAGTTTCATTTTACACAGTCACAACACAGTCAGGAAACTCATGCAATAGATTATGTATTAAAACAGACTAGACAACATTACGACACTATACGTATTTTACACTACATTCTTCGGTATTTGCCTCGCCTTTCAAGGTACCCCTGCCCATAAATTATTTTGCAGATAAGTGGAGGAAGCCATGAGCAGAGGAGCAGGATAGCTGTCCTCCTCTGCTAGACGAAGCCAAAAAGCAGGTGGAGGCTGGTGAGGAGGGGAACTCTGGCACCCAGCAGGTGTGCAATGGATTGAAGTAAGATATAAATCCTTTCCTTGCCAATCATTGGACATACTCTTTATTGAAGGATAAATAAGATGCTAGCTATTCAACTGAATGATTTGATCTGCTATTGGAAGCACCTAAAATATGTTTGCTGTTTTCGTGATTTGAGCTGAAGTTAAACTGAGTGCCCTTCCAGAACTACCATTTTGCTTAATTTCACAGCCATTGAAACAGGATTTAGAATCCCACCTAAAATCTGATGTGCATCAAAGGGAGTTATACGTTTCAGTTGGTCTTCATTCCTGCTGCTCTTAGGGAATGAATCTGCACAGTGGTGGTAGAATGAAAGGATGTCACCTGAGTCAAAGTGAAAATAAAGTCTGGTAAGAACCTCCTACAACAGTGATCTAAACTGTCTAGATTTAGATCTGCCATCGCTTGAGCAGAATACAGAATATATATCATCTGGAACAGTCTCCTCAGCTGCGGATTAGGAAGTGGGCTGGTTTTATTTCAGTCGCTTTGAGACTGACCAGTCAGGAACCAGGAGTGAGGAAAGAGCAATATTTTTTTAATAGGATGATACAATGCCTATATCATTTTAAACCTAGCAGTGCAAAATGTAATGTGTATAAACACACTAAGATTGATCTTAAATATATGCTGTTTTATGTACTGTTTGTACAATATACAATAATCTGCAATTCAATGAATTGTGAAATCTTAAAGTGTATACAATAATACAATATGCAGAATAAATGCTAATGATGCTTAGTTTAACTATGTCACACAGGTATATAAGTCATATACAGAAAGGGCATGCACATGTATACATTAGCGAAATTTGACTTATAAAAAGAAATCACTATTCACTCTAATTAATCATGCTGTAAGGTTTCAGAAAAGAGGTTCACAGCAAATGTACAGCTGCCCAAGAATTTTGAAAGATTGAGGCACTGACAAACAAACTGAGTCGCTTTTTTTATCTATTTATTTATCTATTTATTTTTACTGTGTGCCAGCAGGGTTTGGTTAACTGAGTTCTTGCTCTCTGCTTCTCAGTCATGTCTTTATTAAATGTCATCGCTGTGTATTTGGATAAAATTGGATTGCATTTCAGTTTGTGGATTTCTATTAATAGAATGGCTGCTCTTTTGGGAATTCCCTAACGATATTGTGCACAGCAATGGGGTGAAAATCCCTCACATAGAGTTTATTTTTGTGACTTGTATTTTGCGTTACCTAATTTACTGGAAATTGGATAAAATTGGATTGCATTTCAGTTTGTGGATTTCTATTAATAGAATGGCTGCTCTTTTGGGAATTCCCTAACGATATTGTGCACAGCAATGGGGTGAAAATCCCTCACATAGAGTTTATTTTTGTGACTTGTATTTTGCGTTACCTAGTTTACTTCATAAATGTCCCAGGAAAGAGTTCATGTTGAGCCTTAATTTTCATAATAATGCTGGTCAGGCTGAATTGCTTAATTGATTGCCTATTGAGCCTGTCCCCCTGTGCTACAGTTAGTTTTGTGTTGGACTGGCTATCTGTGTGGTTCCCTGCTCTGCTACAGAGAGCTGTTCTGTTAGAAGCCTGTAGGCAGCTTGTGTTCTTCATGGTTAAAAGTATTTTGTTTTAATTTCATAAAAGTGTGCAGGCCTGAACTTGAACCCCTCCCTCTGGCTCTTGCTTCAGTGTTTCACTGGATAGTTTAGTGGCATTGTTTGACCAATAAGTTTAATTACAGTACATCATCTTTTCTGAGTATTAATCATTGGTTCTACCCCTTGTTCTTTCCCTCAAGGAGTGATATTAACATATGGAAACATTAGCACTACTCCGTCATGTTGTGCTGAATGCATTTTTATTCTTTGTTGGAGCTAACCTGAAAATGTGTCAAATTTCTAGTAGAACTGAAGACACACACAAAAAAAAACCTGAACCATAGAATTGATACCAAAGTTACACCATTGCTCATCAACATTCATAAATTACAACAAGATGCAAAGATACAGGCCAGGGCCAGGTATAGGCCTGCTGACACATACCCATTACTTACAACTGTACTGAGCTCCCAAAAACAGGGGGGGTCATCGGCGCTATACAAAATACATACCGTTATTAACTCTTAAAGAAGTAACAGCAAAGTACAAAAAGGTTTGTTACAATAAGTTACCAAGCTTTGTAAATAGCGCATGCCCCCTACTGTACACTCCAGCGCAAAAACACACATTTAATTTGTGAGAAAAAGCTAGCTGGTCTGTGCTTTATATTTATAGGATATGAGAAACTAGACGAGTCTAGTCAACAAAAAAGAAAGGGTTTTTAATTTTTAACTTTGAAAAATGAATAAACAAACAAACTCTTTTTTTGTGAATATAAATGTGACATATCTTTCAGGTTTGCTTTTCATTTTATGCCCTGCTGCATTTCTTTATTTTCTTTTTTTAACTATCAGTGTCTTTTTTTATTGTTGCCTGACATTCTATTTAAATTCAGGCACATTTGTTACTTAGCTGCTTATGTAAAGAGAATAAATATCACAGACTGTTTTATTCAATGAGGCTGAACTTCGCAGACTGGTTGTTGGCGTGGTAGGTTTCTAGAGCTGTCAGCACACACCATAGTTTATCAGGGGTGAGACAATGCATCGCATAAACCTGCTACACTGGCTCCTAATTTCATCGATCCACGTTTGCAGTGCTGTGCAGTGCTGTTTCTTAAATAATTTGCTAATAGCTACAAAAAGTTGTTTCTGGGATGTAAAATTACTTTGTACGAGAGTCCCCATAACAAAACCCAACGACACCTTTTTTTAGAGGCCAGAGCTGACTGGGCATGGAGACTGTTGATGGGACTCGCAGATGGAAGGTCATGTTTAACACCCTTGCACTGTGTGCCCTTCATGATGGCCCTTATAAAACTTTAATATCCCACAGTAAAAGCAAAGAACAGTGAAGCATAAAATAGTTAAGCCTGGTAGACTGCAAATTAAAATCTTAGACAAACATTTCAACAAAAAGCAACAATAGCTTTGTGACCATGTACAGTAATCTATATAATTGTGTATTTGAATTATGCTAAACAAATTAAAACTACAGCAACACAAAGTGCCACTTTTCAGACGGTTTTTGATACATTATTTAGTAATTGTTTATTTTATTCCTGCTTTGGTAAATAGTCATTTTCATGCATGTAGCCATAATACTAATGAAACATACAGTAACTGTTTGAATAATGTTTGATGCAACAGTACAAGAGAAGTTTCTAAATCATGTCTCTCAAAATTAGTTTGTTGCAGCTCTTCTATTTTAATTAATTGCATTACAAGTATATACAATTGGATATCTTCCTCATAATACAAAGCGGTCAATCCTAACAGCAGAGAGAATGCCATTAATACGGTATCAAATAAAATAATGAGAAAGTAAAGGGCAGAGGTCAAAGCTGTGGGGGATGTATGTGTGATGAAAGATGAGCGTTTAGACACATTAATAGGAAAGTAACCGAGGCCTCGTACACACACACTGCGGTTAGCGCACCAATCTACGAATGGCACTCGCTGTGGTTGTTTGTTGTCCACATACACTCTTTCATTACTGAAGTGAGCGCACTCCCTGTTTAAACTAACAGCTGAACTTGGACCACCATTACACGACATTCGTTAGGTTTGTGTGGCGGCAGCAGGGAGGCTGTGTTTTTGTTTATGTTTTTGGAAGAAAGTACAGTAAGTAATCGATCGACAGCTTGCCATAATATATTCAAATACATTCAAATATTGATTCAGATTGCACTTTTTGCAGCTCTCATTGTGAAACAATCCCTCACTTGTTTCTCAGTTGTACATTTGCTAATGTATTTTGGAGAAGAATTATTATTGGTTTCTTCATTCTTGCAGTATCCTCATTTATTTCTCAATAAAATATATAATCAGTTATTTGAGGTCTCTAGTCATGACTGTTTGCTTGTCTTCCTAATAAATTTCATTATTTAGTTTGGAAAACATTACATACATAAATGCAAATGGATGAAAACCAAACCAAACTTCTCTCAATTCTTTGAAGATGTGTAAAGACAAGAGAGCAATCAGAACATTGGATGCATTCAGTGGTACTGACTCTAGAATCTATTCTTTTCTTTGAATTATCGGTTTAAATAACCTTCCAATAATGAAATACCCTGTTTTATTATTTATATTTATTTATTTATTTTTACTTTTTGTTAATTCATTGATACTGAAATATATATGCCTCGTTGTTGTTCATTGTGCAATTTTTGTTTTGTATATTATTGTATCTTACTGTGTTAAAAAAAAAAAAAAATCTTTCTGCAAATAATAATAAAAAAAAAAGCTATACTTTTCTGCAAAACCAGCGGAGAAGCCATTTGCTTTTTTTCTGCACTGCTAAATACAGTGTTTTAATTATATTTGCTGCCATCCAGTTTAGGCTGGACCCCTTCTTCAGACCAAACATTTATTCATTTTTTGGTCTCTTCTTTGGACCAAGTGAGTCCGCGGTCGGTAGCCATGTTTATCATGCAGAAATGTCTGATAAGCAATGACATCATTGCTTGAGCAGAAATCCACAAGCACCTACTGCAGTTGTTTTAGTGTAGTGTTAATACACACACACACACAGTTGCTGTGCATTAACAAACCAAACTGAATTAACAAGAAACCAAGCTACTTGTTCCATACATAGTGCGGTTGTAGCTGCAAGCAAACTGTGTGTGTACTTAAACCATATTAAAGAGCAAAAGGTGAACTCGCAATCACATCTAGGCTGTGTGTGTACAAGGCCTAAGAGGACTGATAAAGTTTTTTTTTTTTTTTTACCACACAAGAGAGCACATCAAAAGCCTTTGTTCTAAATGAATCTGTACTGGAATCATTACTGCACTCTGCTTAGCAGAGATCATACTGATTTCAAATGAAAAGAAAGAGAGCATGGTGTTATTGGCCTCATTGTATTGTCTGCACTAAATAATTCATCTCCCTCTCTGCTTTATAACTTTAACAAATAATTGCTTTGATTCTCTTTTGTTTGTTTTTTTTATCATGCAATTTGATAAGTTTATCTCTGAACTTGTAAATTAGGTGATTTCTAAAAAGATTGTTTTGGACTCAGGGTAACAGTTTTCGATTAGGCAGGGAGGGAAGTCTAACCTCCCAGCACTGCCATATCCAGCACACACTTTTACCAGAATAATAGATACCATATTACTTCAATTTGGCGCAGTGTTGTTTATTTTAAATTGATCAAAATTGGTATGGCACTTAAAAGAGGGCAGCTGTTATACAAGGACAACCTTTATTAATACTACGATTTTCAAACACTGCAATATTTTATTATATGATTTATGACATTTTAGAAGTATCACGGTTGCTTGCTTTCTGTAATACGGTAGCATACCTGTATGTAGCAGTGTGTGTGCCTAACCTACTTTGACTACAGTACATTTATCGGTGACAGTTACCGAGAGCCTATTAGGTGGGAGTTGGGAGGTCAGGGGAGTACTGTAGCAGCGAATCAGGAGAGTGTATTGGTTGTTAAGGGGCAAGACAATGCTGGTGTGGCAGTGCAGTTCAAGAGTGTGACGTAGATGTTTTTCTGCACCAAAAATTACCTCAGAATATCAGCTTGATTTCTGTAAAAACTACAATATATCCTACTTGGTTATTTTTTTTTTTCTCACTGTAACTTGCATTTTTGTAATTTCTCTGCAAGAGAAACCGAAACTAAATCTTCTCATAGATAGTAAGCACATTGTTTTTATTTGTACGGGATTGAGTACGGGAATTACAATTGAACTAAAAACAAAACAACAAAACCACCTGTAAGAACTTCAGAAGGACTGCTGCTATGTATGTAGTTTATCTTGGATTTTCTTTCAGAACTGTACTACCATGAAATAAAATGTGCTTACTGTGTGTGTGTGTTAGATTGAGGCACATGTCTTTTTGGAGGCGTTACATGTACATAGTCAGGGTTGCTTGTTTATTTGTTTATTGTATGTCTTTTTTCAGTAGGGGGAGAAAAAAATACCTTAATGTTTCTTTACTGATAGCGCCGTTTATTCGAGGGCGGCCTCTTTAGCTGATATATGACTGCATGCGAGGGTGCCTTTAATTCGAGGGCGGCACCAAATTGAAGTAATACGATAAATAAATAAATACATAAAAATAATAGTTTTATTAATTCATCTTTTATTTTTAATCCAACAAACTATATTTATAATGAAACAAAACTATACTTTACAAGGACAGGCCTCATCTAACCCATCAATACAGTATGCGGTTTCAAGCCATTTACAAAGATGGCGCTGAAACGCATGGCAATTCCTTTCTTTCATCTGTGATAAAATTGATGCCAAAATAGGTACTAAGTGAGTGAGTCTCACTGCAAAGGAGTAAGACTTGGCATGTCTGCATTTATACACTGAGACAGAAAATAAAATAAAACTATATATATATATATATATATATATATATATATAGCTCTATATATATATATATATATACAGCTCTGAAAAAAATTAAGAGACCACTGCAAAATTATCAGTTTCTCTGGTTTTACTATTTATAGGTATGTGTTTGGGTAAAATGAACATTTTTGTTTTATTCTATAAACTACTGACAACATTTCTCCCAAATTCCAAATAAAAATATTGTCATTTAGAGCATTTATTTGCAGAAAATGACAACTGGTCAAAATAACAAAAAAGATGCAGTGTTGTCAGACCTCGAATAATGCAAAGAAAATAAGTTCATATTCATTTTTAAACAACACAATTCTAATGTTTTAACTTAGGAAGAGTTCAGAAATCAGTATTTGGTGGAATAACCCTGATTTTCAAGCACAGCTTTCATGCGTCTTGGCATGCTCTCCACCAGTCTTTCACATTGATGTTGGGTGACTTTATGCCATTCCTGGCACAAAAATTCAAGCAGGTCGGCTTTGTTTGATGGCTTGTGACCATCCATCTTCCTCTTGATCACATTCCAGAGGTATTCAATGGGGTTCAGGTCTGGAGATTGGGCTGGCCATGACAGGGTTTTGATCCGGTGGTCCTCCATCCACACCTTGATTGACCTGGCTGTGTGGCATGGAGCATTGTCCTGCTGGAAAAACCAATCCTCAGAGTTGGGGGACAGTGTCAGAGCAGAAGGAAGCAAGTATTCTTCCAGGACAACCTTGTACTTGGCTTGATTCATGCGTCCTTCACAAAGACAAATCTGCCCAATTCCAGCCTTGCTGAAGCACCCTCAGATCATCACCGATCCTCCACCACATTTCACAGTGGGTGCGAGACATTGTGGCTTGTAGGCCTCTCCAGGTCTCTGTCTAACCATTAGACGACCAGGTGTTGGGCAAAGCTGAAAATTGAACTCATCAGAGAAGATGACCTTACTTCAGTCCTCTAAGGTCCAATCCTTATGGTCTTTTGCAAACCTCAGCCTGGCTCTTCTTTGCTTCTCATTGATGAAGGGCTTTTTTCTAACTTTGTACGACTTCAGCCCTGCCCCTAGGAGCCTGTTTCGAACCGTCCTCGCCATGCACTTCACCCCAGCTGCCATTTGCCATTCTTTTTGTAGGTCACTTGATGTCATCCTACGGTTGCTGAGTGACATTCGAATGAATTGGCGGTCATCCTGGTCAGTGGAGAGTCGTTTTCGCCCTCTGCCGGTCTGTAGCTTTGTTGTCCCCAATGTGTGCTGCTTGACCTTGTTCTTATGAACCACCTTCTTTGAAATTTTAAGGATTTCACTGTATTCCTCTGCCAGTAAAGTCAGATTTGAACCCTTCTTTTACTCACTCAAAACTTTCCTTTTCAACTCTTTGGGCATGGTCAATAGTTATTTTTTGATTCCAATTACTTTTGAGGTACTACTAGCCCTGTTTTGCCATCCAGCTGGTCCTATTGCAAGAGGATAGTGATGACCACAGGAGTGGTTTTTATACTTTTCCTCGTTAAATAAGATTTGGTTCAGGTGATCCCTTAATCAGTACCTCATTCAGTAGAATGAGGTGTGCCTGTGTTGGAATTCAACAGACACTGGAATGGAATGGCTGCCATACATGTAGAGATGCTGATTTAAGAAAAATGTGCAGTGGTCTCTTAATTTTTTCCAGAGCTGTGTGTGTGTATATATATATATATATATATATATATATATATATATATATATATATATATATATATATATATATAGAAGACCTGCTCTGACCAACTACCAAATATTGGGTCACTGCTAAAATTTCACACAGGGTAAATGTAAATGTTAGTGTGTGACTGACCCCAACAGCTAAGATTAGGTGATGCAATGAAAGTAGTTTTCTGGGGAACAAGTAAGATCCTGAAGATTCACAAACAAGAGGAAGCCATTTGGCCCATCTATGCTCATCTGGTTCCGAGCAGCTGGTTGATCTCAGAACTTTGTCAAGTCTTAAAAGTATCCAAGTGTTTCTGCTTCAACAACATGACTAGGTAGCCCATAGTGCATCCTCTCTTTCCTTGACATTTTTCAATGGTCTTTCCACAGACGGCCTCCAGGTGGTGCTGTGCTCTGGTCGGGACTGCCTTCGTGCGGGGGAGTGGTGCTCCAGCGACCCCGCCTGCAGCCCTCGGCTCCGGACCTTGCGGCAGTGTGTGGCTGGGAACGGAAGCATGAAGCTGGGCCCTGGGGCCCGCAACCAGTGCGAGAATGCGGTGACAGCCCTTCACTCCAGCCCCCTGCATGGCTGCAAGTGTAAGAGAGGCATGAAGAGAGAGAAGAGCTGCCTCAGCATCTACTGGAGCCTCCACCAGTCCTTCCTACACGGTGAGTGAGCTTGGCTAAGAAACCAGCCCCCCGAGCCACTCAACTCAGCATGATTCCACCACTTTCGAGGTGCAGTACCTAAAAGGTTTAAAATCCCATTACCTGAAGTTTACCTGCAATATTTTTTTTCTTTTCCCATTTAGTTTTCATTTTATGAATCACAGTTACAGATTTGCCAGGTAATCCAATAAATCTGATCCAGATTTGATCCTGTGCACAGTTCTAAACAAAAAATTAAACACATGTTTAATCACAGTTCTTGAGTACAATCTTTAATTGTGTGATTTAGAAGTGAATACAGGTATGTCACTTCTAAATCACAAGTTATATTGTAAACACTCAACAGTAAGTGTTGTCCTCTTCACTTTTCCAATCTGTCACTTAATATCTAACGAGCTTTCAGATGGTTCAGTGCATGGCAGATACTGTATTCAGATCCTGCTGTTAGTGCTATGCAGTTTATTTGCAGGTACTTCCTGAATTAAACAGTAACGTTCTGATAGAAGTGATAACACCAGTTTAAGGTTATCTTGTTTAGATTGACATGTGAAATGATATATGCTTTCTCTGCTCTTGTAGGAATGAACCTGGTAGAAAACTCTCCCTATGAACTAGTTGATAAGGGTTTTGACTATGTAAGGCTTGCCTCAATAGCTTCAGGTGAGTTTTTGTGTTGCAGGATGCAGTGATGTCTAATCTAGTTGCATGTACGGCATTAAACAATATGGGCATTCAAAGAAGGGTTCCTAACTTATTGTGTCTAAAGGCCGTAAGATTCTGATAGGTAATCCATCCCCTTTTTCAGCGTCCACTGAAATCAGACCTAACCCCAAAGCTAGTTTCAGTGGACTTTCTCCAGTGGCTCAGCTAGTCAAGGCACTGCAGTGTGGAGTGAGTCATGCAACATGAGCTTGCTGGTTCAAATCTCAGCTGAGTTGCCAATCTTGGAATTAGTAGAGACCCATGAGGACCTATAGGTCATTGCACTCCCACTGACAAGGGTGGAAAAATCCTCTGGCGTGGGATTTTATCTCCGTGCCACAGCCACCCCTACCAATCAGGCACCCTACCAGAGGGAGAGTAGTGAGGCTGAACTCTCCCCTCCAGAGCTCACCCACAAAGGTAAAACACTCACTAGTGCTCAATTAAGAAATACTTAAAGAAACTACACACATTAAATGACAAACCTAGACCTAGTCCTTTTCTTTTTCAATGTCTTCATTCAATATCTCAAGGGGTTCAGTAGCTTAGCAACATCTGCTACTTAGGTTCGCCAAGTGAAGCGAGGTTTGGAATAGATACAGGGTCACAGTATCAAGTTGTCATGCATATTGTTTAGTATTATACAGCTATTGTTTAACTGTGGTTATGTTGATATGTACTGCCTTCCCTCTCGTAGGCTCGGAGGTAGGCATGACGATGGTGAACCGCTGCCTGAACGCGGCCAAGGCCTGCAACGTGGACGAGACATGTCAGAAGCTGCGTACAGAGTACGTGTCAGCCTGCATCAAGCCCACGGTCAAGTCTGGGACCTGCAACCGGGCCAAGTGCAACAAGGCACTGCGCAAGTTCTTCGACCGTGTCCCGCCCGAGTACACTCACGAGCTGCTCTTCTGCCCCTGCACCGACACGGCCTGCGCAGAGCGCCGGAGACAGACCATCGTCCCCGCGTGCTCCTTCGACAGCAAGGAGAAGCCCAACTGCTTGACAATCCTCCAGTCCTGCAAGACTGACTATGTCTGCAGGTCAGTGAGGGGATTTCCTATGCAATACATCACTTCACATGCTGGGGTGCTGCGGGGCTGAGATTCATACATTAAACATCTGCAAAATATTGTTTACTGTGAATTAGCTGAGACAATTCAAACAGCCCACGGAGACAATATATATATATATATATATATATATATATATATATATATATATATATATATATATATATATATATATATATATTATCATCATCATCTTCAGCCTCTTTCAATCCACTGCTGGATGAAGGCCTCCCCAGGATTCTTCCACAAAAGCCTTTCTGCTGCATCCCTCATCCAAGTTGCTCCGGCATGTTTCCTAATTCCTAATTCTTGCCATCTTCCTGGAGGTCTTCTTCTTGGTCACTTTATATCTCTTGGGATCCAGTCTAGTATCTCCTTGGTCCAGCTATGGTCTGTTCTTCTTGCTACATGTCCAACCCACTGCCATTTCAGATTTTTCACTCTTATAATAACACTCTTATAATAACATTGCATACTTGTTATTCCCAGCATGCATCTTTACATACTCCGTTGTGTCATATGAAATTTTGGAATCCTTTTTGCTTTGACGGTCCAGGTTTTGCATTTGTAAGTTAACACTGGCAGCACGCATTGGTCAAAAACTTTCCTCTTGAGGCATAAGGGTAGTTTCCCTTTCAGAACCATGCTTAATCTTCAAAAGGCACTCCAGCCCATTTTTACTCTTCTGTTTATTTCGTACATTTGGTTCTTCATTGCCTAAACTAACTGTCTTAAGTATACATAGTTATTGACTTCTTCAAGCTTGATCCCATTAACTTAAATTGCCTGTAGAGTGGTATATTTATTGAACATGACTTGAGTCTTCTTCAGGTTCATTTTCAAACCCGCTTTGATGCTAGCCTCATGTAGTTCTTGTATTCTTGTTTGTAATTCTTCTCGGCATGTTGTAAATATGAGGATGTTGTCAGCAAATTGTAGGTTAAGAACATAAGAAAGTTTATAAACGAGAGGAGGACATTCGGCCCATCTTGCTCATTTGGTTGTTAGTAGCTTATTGATCCCAGAATTCATCAAGCAGCTTCTTGAAGGATCCCAGGGTGTCAGCTTCAACAACATTCCAGACCCTCACAATTCTCTGTGTAAAAAAGTGCATCCTATTTTCTGTTCTGAATGCCCCTTTGTCTAATCTCCATTTGTGACCCCTGGTCCTTGTTTCTTTATTCAGGTTTTGAATGTTTGAATTAGATCGCTGCGTAGTCTTCTTTGTTCAAGACTGAAGAGATTCAATTCTTTTAGCCTGTCTGCATATGACATGCCTTTTAAGCCCAGAATAATTCTGGTCGCTCTTCTTTGCATTCTTTCTAGAGCAGCAATATCTTTTTTATAGCGAGGTGACCAGAACTGAACACAATATTCAAGATGAGGTCTTACTAGTGCATTGTACAGTTTTAACATTATTTCCCTTGATTTAAATTCAACACTTTTCACAATGTATCCGAGCATCTTGTTCGCCTTTTTTATAGCATCCCCGCATTGTCTAGATGAAGACATTTCTGAGTCAACAAAAACTCCTAGGTCTTTTTCATAGATTCCTTCTCCAATTTCAGTATCTCCCATATGATATTTATAATGTACATTTTTATTTCCTGCGTGCAGTACCTTACACTTTTCTCTATTAAATGTCATTTGCCATGTGTCTGCCCAGTTCCGAATCTTGTCTAGATCATTTTGAATGACCTTTGCTGCTGCAACAGTGTTTGCCACTCCTCCAATTTTTGTGTCGTCTGCAAATTTAACAAGTTTGCTTACTATACCAGAATCTAAATCATTAATGTAGATTAGGAATAGCAGAGGACCTAATACTGATCCCTGTGGTACTCCACTGGTTACCACACTCCATTCTGAGGTTTCTCCTCTAATCAGTACTTTCTGTTTTCTACATGTTAATCACTCCCTAATGCATGTACATGCGTTTCCTTGAATCCCAACTGCGTTCAGTTTGAGAATTAATCTTTTGTGCGGGACTTTGTCAAAAGCTTTCTGGAAATCTAAATAAACCATGTCATATGCTTTGCAATTATCCATTATGGATGTTGCATCCTCAAAAAAAATCAAGCAAGTTAGTTAGACACGATCTCCTTTTCCAAAAACCATGTTGACTGTCTCCCAGGACCCTGTTACCATATAGGTAATTTTCCATTTTGGGTCTTATTATAGTTTCCATAAGTTTGCATATAATAGAAGTCAGGCTTACTGGTCTGTAGTTACCTGGTTCAGTTTTGTTTCCCTTTAGGTTATTCAAGTAGGCTCCATTGATCTTCAGCCCCTTATTTTCTATGTGTTCTAGGGTGGCCGTGAAGAGCTTTGGGGAAATTATATCTCCTTGTCAAACTCTTTATCTTGATTTTGTTGTTGTTTTTATGGAGTCTTACTGTGGATGTTGCATTCTTGTTTATGGTGCTGATCACGTCTCTGTACGCTTTCTCAATTCTTTGTTTTTTCAGAGAGCTTAATACAGATATTGTGTAAACAGAGTCAGGCTTTTTAATAGTCGATTAATCTCAAGCAAAGTGGTAGTTTGTACTCGTTGATGGTTTGAATTACCAACCGTACAACTTGAAGATGATCCATTGTGCTAAATCCACTCCTGAATCCTGCTTGCTCATTTGATTGCGCCCAGTCAAATTTATCTTGAAGTCTGTTGGTGAGTATCTTGGTTAACATTTTGTAGATTATAGGCAGTAAACTAATAGGTGTGTAGTTCTTGAGGTCTTTATGTTCTCATGTAAAGTATCACTGATGTGTTGCTCCAGTCGTTTGGCACTTTCTTTTGTTTAATACAATCTGTAGTAATATGCCACAGTATTTTTCTCAGTTCTTCACCAGCTTCTTTCACCATGTCAATCGTTATGCCGTCTCCTCTGGGTGCCTTTCCTGTCTTCATATGTTTGACAGCATGTTTCACTTCTTCTGGTAGAACATCTGAAACTTCTTCCTCAGGCTGCGTTTTTTTCGGTCTCATCTTCATGTTATCTTTTCATCTTGATATAATTTTTTGTAAAAGTCTGCGACTGTTTTCAAAATCTCTTTCAACAATTACTTGTGTCACTTCCTCATAGATTTTGTTTTGCAGATCTTGAAGAGGGCTGAATCTATTCTTCAGTTCTAGTTGAAACACCAGGCTTTCCTTCTGGAGCATTTCTACATTGATTGTGTTGGATTCCGTCATCATGAGATTTGGTCTGCCCAGTGCTGTGTTTAGGTGTATTTTGCATCTTGCAAGTCTGTGGTCACTTCCTGTGTTAAAGTTGTTCAGTACTGAGACATCTTGTAAGGCGTGCTTCTTGTTGGTGAGTATGTGGTCAATGTCATTCTTCACTCCATTGGGTCCTCTCCATGTTCATTTCCTGATGGGTTTCTTCTGGAAGAAGGTGTTCATGATGAAGAAGTTCTTGTTCTGTGCAAGTTCGACTAGTCTGTCGCTCCTCTCATTCCTCTCGCCATGTCCAATTTTGCCGACCGAATTCTCTTCTTGTTGCTGGGCTCCTATTTTGGCTGAAGTCACCAGTAATGAACTTATAGTGGCTCGTCCCATTTTCGTGTACAGTGGCTCTCAAAAGTATTCACCCCCCTTGGACTTTTCCACATTTTATTGTGTTACAACATGGAATCAAAATGTCATGAAAAGTTGTCACTGATCAACACAAAAAAGTCCATAATGTCAAAGTGAAAAATAAAATCTACAAATTGTTCTAATTTTATTACATATATAAAACAGAAAATAATTGATTGCATAAGTATTCACCCCCTTTACTATGACACACCTAAATAAGCTCTGGTGCAACCAATTGTCTTTAGAAGTCACATAATTAGTTGAATGGAGTCCACCTGTGTGCAATTAAGGTGTTTCACATGATTTCAGGTTAACTACACCTGTCTCTGGGAGGTCCCATAGTTGGTTAGTACATTTCCTAACAAAAACTACATCATGAAGATGAAGGAACATTAAAAGCAAATCTGGAATAAGGTTCTTCAAAAGCATCAATCAGGGGTAGGATATAAGAACATGTCAAAGGCATTGAATATCCCCCAGAGCACAGTAAAGACCATTATTAAGGAATGGAGAGAATATGGCACAACTGTGAATCTGTCTAGAACAGGCCATCCTCAAAAACTGAGCATCCGGGTGAGAAGGGCACTAGTCAGGGAGGCTACCAAGTGGCCTATGGCAACTCTAAAGGAGTTACAGTCTTCCACGGCTGAGCTGGGAGACACTGTGCATACGGCAACAACAGCCCGGGTGCTTTACAAAACTGACCTTTATGGGAGAGTGGCAAAAAGAATGCCATTGTTGAAAAAAACTCACATCAGACTCTGATGACCAAGTGGAGACTCTGAGACCAAGTGGAAGAAGATTCTGTGGTCTGATGAGACCAAAATAGAGCATTTTGGCCTCAACAGTAAGCGTTATGTTTGGCACAAGCCTAACACTGCACATCATCCTGAGAACACCATCCCTACCGTGAAGCATGGTGGTGGCAGCATCATGCTATGGGGATGCTTATCTGAGTCAGGGCCTGGAAAGTTCATGAAGATAGAGGGCAAAATGGATGCAGCAAAGTACAGAGAAATCCTGGAGGAAAACCTGTTGAAGTCTGCAAGAGACCGGGGACTTGAGAGTACAATACAATTCATCTTCCAGCAGAACAATGACCCCAAACATACAGCCAAAGCCACACTGGAGTGGCTTAAAAAAAAAAAGGTCAATGGAGTGGCCCAGTCAAAGCCCAGACCTCAATCCAATTGAGAATATGTGGAAAGAGTTCAAACAATCAATTAATCTTATAGCTCTTTTACCGGGGGTCACCACAAAGCGCTTTACATGATAAAAAAAAGGAGATAAAATCCCACGCCAGAGGATTTTTCCACCCTTGTCAGTGGAAGTGCAATGACCTATAGGTCCTCATGGGTCTCCAGCTATGCCAAGATTGGCAACTCACCTGAGAGTTGAACCAGCAAGCTCATGTTGCATGACTCACTCCACACTGCAGTGTACTCTAAACTTTTGCCCAATATTTCTAAGATAGTGTGGAAACACTTGCATATTCTACGTAATTCAGAAAAATTGAAAAAAGTGTTTCTTAAGGCCCCAGTTATAGCATTCAAAATAGAAGCTAATTTAGGTGATATTCTAGTTCACTGTAAACATAAAAGAATAATTGACAGAATAGGTTCTACAAATACTTGCACTAGTACATGTAAAGTTTGTAAATACATGGACAAAAGTAGAAATAATTAAACATAAGAACACCACATATCCACTAAAAACTAATACCTACTGTAAAAATAGCAATGTTGTTTATGGAATAGCCTGTGAAAAATGTGATAAAATAAAATATGCTGGAGAGACTGGAACAACTTTATATAAAAGAATTCAGAACTACCTTTCATTAATTAGAAATAAAAAAATGAATGAACCAATAGTACAGCACTTCACCAGTCAAGGACATGACATAAATGATATAAAGTTTGTAGTATTAGAACAGCTAAAATTAGATAATGCAATGTATAGAAGAATAAAAGAAAGTAAATGGATAAATAGACTGAACACAATTATGCCAGCGGGACTCAACAGAAAAGAATTAACTAATTCCAATAAATATATAGTAGTTAAAAAATAATTAAATAAACAAAATTAATTCAAAAGTTGTGCATGCTGATGTGCTGGGGAGACCATATCAAGGCTGATCCTAAGAGCCAGCATTGCATGATAATATAAATATAAGTTTATATAAAATAATGTTAATTAAAATTAATATAGATTTAAAGATATAAGTAAAAGTGATGTCACATATAGAACACCATTACATCATGTAAGAATAAATCATGGATTTGAATATAAACAATAACAAGTAGTTGTCATGCCGTCAAACACCTATAAATACCTCCAATGTTTTGATTCAAACACAGGCTCCCTTGAGAAAGATATGTACAACATATCGAAACGTTGGGCAGCTGGCTCTTTGAGCTAATATATATATATATATATATATATATATATATATATATATATATATATATATATATATATATAATCAGCAAATAAAACACACATAGAAAATAAATAAATAAACATTGCTGTTCACCAAAGGTCCCCATCCAACTTAATCGAGCTTGAGCAATTTTTCAAAGAAAAATGGGCAAAAATTGTAGTGTCCAGATGTGCAAAACTGGTAGAAACTTATTCAAATAGACTCATGGCTGTAATTGCTGCTAATGGTGCCTCTACCAAATATTGACTCAAAGGGATGAATACTTATGCAATCAATTATTTTCTGTTTTGTAGATTTTATTTTTCACTTTGACATTATGGACTTTTTTTGTGTTGATCAGTGGCAAAAACTCCTAATTAAATCCATTTTGATTCCATGTTGTAACACAATAAAATGTGGAAACTTGTTGTTGGTGCATATACTTGGATGACCTGAAGTTCATACTTCCTTGAAACGTTCACTATCAGTCTTGTGAACCTCTTTGACGCTCTGTCAATCTCTACTACGTTATTCTTGATTCTCTTGTGGACAATTAATCCAACGCCTCCTGTTCGTCAATCGGTAGTGCCTCGGTAGAAGAGAAGATGTCCACTCTTGAGTTCTAGCAGTCCTTCATCTTTTCGCCATTCTTCAATTAGTCCTACAATGTCCCACTTGATTCTTCCAAGTTCTTCTTCCAACTCTTGAAGTCTTGCTTCACCTGAAAAAGATCACAGTTGTACGTGGCCAGGGTTAGTGTTCTGTGGCAGCCTAAAATCGTAACCCAGTGATTCTTAGCACCCTCTGCCTTCATGCCTAACAGTCCACTGCCTTAGTTGGCAGCAATCCAGCCTCCGGGGAATGAGGGCCATGTTTTTGTCTGTGCTTTCATCGTGGGGGAGTTAGCCAAAACTCACCACGCTGGCCAGGCAGGTTGGCGAGTGCCCATTCCACTTTGGCCAAGTATGTTACTCAAGCTTTCACAGCATGGTTGAACCTGCCAGAGTCAGGGGACCCCGCTGTACTTCATATTGAGAACCCGTCGTCACCCTCTTGCCACTTTGAATCAGTAGAAATTGCCACAGTCACATGTTTAATTGTATAATTGTTCAAATTGTTTTATTGATTCATTGTTTTATCAGAATCACCTGGCACTAATTTAATGAGGGACACCTACCTGATAATTGGACAGGCAGGTATATAAACAAGGTGAAATGTTTGTTAGGCTGTCTATGATCAAGCTAAGGCCTGGAGGAAGCATGTGGGGGGAGAGACCTGACATAAGGTATTGTGATAGTGCTGTAAGATATTGTGGTAGTGCTGTAAGGTATTGTGATAGTGCTGTAAGATATTGTGGTAGTGCTGTAAGGTATTGTGATAGTGCTGTAAGATATTGTGGTAGTGCTGTTCCGGATCAGTGACAGCTGGTGACAGCTCTGGAATGTATTAGCCGTCTAGTGAACGCACTCAACAATAGACAGTACAAAGAAACACTTACTGTTTATTTCACCAATAGTACAGGTCCTTCCATGTCAATAACACAACCAAAAACAAAGGAACAGATTACATTGCTTCAACCCCTATTTATGCTGTCACTCATGACCCCTTGGTAGACAATTGCAGATGCTTTTTATGCTCTGCAGCTACCACATCATTTGCCCTCTGGGTCACTGAGTTAGTGTACTGAAGGTCTGTCTCTTTTCTACATGACCGACTTCCTTTTAACCCTCAGAACGAAGTGTCAGGTCACATAGTCAGAGTATTCGGTTCCCGTTAATTAGCACCCTCGCAGTTGGAGAGGGACATTTACCACCAAGAATCATTGTCTCTCTGTCACAGTACGACTCAATCAAAGATGCAAGTGAACAATGCTTTGCATAATCTCTGGGGGCACCACCTTCAGCTAGCAGCGATGATGTTATTATCATTTCAACAAAAAAAAACAATGATATAAGAAATCAGATTTCTAATACGCCACTTGGGACTCGGTGCTCGATGTCGACGCTATACGCTCGATGCTTGGCGCTCTGACTCCATGTGCTCGACGCTCTGCACCTCGACGCCACGTGCTCGACGCTCGGCGCCTCGACGCTACGCGCTCGGCACTTCAACGCTCGGCGCTTCGATGCCACGCACTCAACGCTCAGCGCCTCGATGCTATGCACTCACCGCTTCGACGCTCGGCGCTTCGACGCCACGTGCTCGACGCTCGCCGCCTCGATGCTACGCGCTCGGCGCTTCGACGCTCGACGCTCGGCTCTTCGCTGCCACACGCTCGACGCACGACACCTTGACGTTATACTCTCGACGCATCGGCGCTCTGCCGCTAGCTGTTCGAGGTTCTCAACTTGACACTTGCCGTTCGGTCAATGTTTACAGTGCCGTGCTCGCACAAGATGTCAGTCTTTCACCGGTGCACATCCTGCCAGGCTAAGCTGCCTGCCAGTGACCCTCACAAGGAGTGCGTGGCATGTCTCTGGCCAGAGCACGCCGCATCTGCGCTGGCGGATAGGGCTTTTTGCAGTCTCTGTGCTGTCTTTCAGACATGCACCCTTCGACAAAGGGCCAAGAAGTCAGTGGGTGGGCACTCCCCTTCACCGGGATCTTCACACACTGTCTCAGCCCCGTCGTCATCCACTGCGACGCCGCCAGAGAGACTGCAGCTCTACACGAGCCCGGCATCCCAGATCTCAGCTGGTCAGAGGTCCCCCACCAGACGCGCTCGGGCTAACAGCCCCTCCTCTTCTAGGGCACACCCTCGTCGAGAGTCTAGGTCGTTCTCCAGGTCGTCTCGTCATAGGGAATGCTCTCGTTCCCCTCGTCGAGACAGGCGGCACTCAGACAAGTCTGAGGTGGCGGAATTAACCTCCAAGATGACTCAGTTCATGGAGGTCATGATGGGACAGCAGTCCCTGCTTATGTCTTTGGCTACTGCAGTGCCTCGAGCCCCAGAGCAGCCCACTGGACCTGTCTCCAGCCAACCAGTGGCCCCCCCACAACCTCTATCGGACGTTTCCCTTCTGATACAGCCACAGCAGGACTGGGATATAGATGCCGTCTCCAGAGATGCTTCTGACATCCTGGAAGGGGACAGTGTAGAGGCTGAGGTAGTCTCCCACCACTCGGACCAGGATGCTGAGCCCGAGCCAATGGACACTGACAACCCTATGTGGTCTGTGGTTGATAGATCAACCCACCACTTGGGTATTGATTCGCCCCAGACAGAGCTTCCACGGCGATTTCTGTTTGAGTCGCCTTCGGCCCAGTCCCGTCAGTCCAGGATGCTCCCAGCATTCCCGGACTTTGTTAAAGAGGTGCAGTCTACTTGGGGGGGGCTCCGGCCTCTGCTCCTGCGATGTCTCGCAAGGCTTCGGCCTTTACTATGCAGGGGGCCAGCAAGGCTGGCCTAGCGTCCTTTCCACCGGTGGACGCTACATTCGCCACGTTGGTGAAAACGCCAACACTGTCTGGGCTTACTAAGGACCCAGCGTGTCCTAATAAACAGTGCAGGACCACCGAGATACATCCAAAGAAAGGGTATTCTGCGGCCACGGAGGCAGTCAGACTGTCTAACGTAGCCAGTCTACTGACAGTCTACCAGGCAGCACTAATTAGATACCTTCAGGAGTGCCCTTCTGCGGCCCTCAGAAGCGAGCTAGGCACGGTCAGCCAGCTGCTGGTAAGGTTAGCCCAGCTCAACGCGCAGGCTCAGGGCAGGAGCATTGCTTCAATGGTGGTGGCCAGAAGACAGCTCTGGCTCTTGCAGACGAGAGTGCAGGAGCCTGACAAGGCCCCCTTGCTAGATGCTCCAATCACTCCCGGACACACGTTTGGTCCAGCAGTAGAGGAGATGCTACAACGCTCCGTCAAAGCACGAGAGGCGTCGCAGAAAATGGCCAAGATGTGGCCAAACAAACAGTTCCAGCCGAAGCAGCCCCAGGGACAGCCCTGGCGCAAGGCACCGCCACAGCATCAGGCGCAACCACTGGGTGGAGAGAATGCCCCCACAGGTCTATCAGTGTGGCTTGGGGTTACACAACTGCGGCACATAATATGGCGCCCTAGCGGAGGTGGCAGGTCACGTCCTCGTGGCTCCCTATACTGTTCCACAGATCCAGTTCTGGCAACAATGCGCCAATGACATCTGGGTGCACAAGACCATTTCCACCGGGTACACCCTTCAGTTCTGGTTAAAGCCTCCCCCCTTCAGGGGGGTGGTCGTAACTGTAGTAAAGGACTCGGTTCAGTCCTCAGCTCTGAATGCAGAGATACAGGCACTGCTCAGGAAGCGTGCCATTCAACAAGTAGACCCTGCTCTGGTCGACCAGGGGTTCTATTCCAAATACTTCCTAGTGCCCAAAAAGGACGGCGGGTTCCGCCCTATTTTAGATCTGCGAGCACTGAACAGATACCTACGGCGGTTATCGTTCAGGATGCTTACGCACAGGCACATCATCCAGTCAGTCCGACACGGCGACTGGTTTACCACCGTAGATCTGAAGGATGCGTACTTTCACGTTCCCATCTGCCCAGGTCACAGGAAGTATCTGCGTTTCGCAATCCAGAGCAGGGTGTACGAGTTTTGTGTCCTCCCATTCGGTCTGTCTCTAGCTCCTCTAACCTTTTCAAAATGTATGGAAGCCATTTTAGCCCCTTTGTGGGCTCAAGGTGTCCGACTGCTGAACTATCTGGACGACTGGCTTGTCTGCGTGCAGTCAAAGGAGCAGCTGGCACAGCACACAGTGATGGTTACAAACCATCTTCAGCAGCTGGGTCTGAAGGTCAATGCCTCGTGCCAAGCCAACAGACCGAGTTCGTGGGGTTGCATCTGGACTCAGTGTCCATGGAAGCGACCCTGTTGACAAGAAAGAGTTGCCTCGCTGGAACGGTGTCTATCCCTGTTCAGGTTGAGAGAAACAATCAGCATGGAGCTGTGTCAGCACATGCTGGGGCTGATGGCTGCCGCCTCACAAGCCCTTCCCTTGGGCTTATTACACCAGAGACATAATACAAAAATACAAAAAAAGTAATACAAAAATGACTACAAAATATTTAGAAGTTAGTAGTTTTTCGAGATCTACGATTATACTGTAATTACAGTAAATAAATAAATAACATGCTGTAAATACAGTATAATCGTAAATTTCGAAAAACTTCTCATTTCTAAATTTTTTGTAGTCATTTTTGTATTACTCTAGTATAAATACATGTTAATTTGGATTCATATGTTGTTTTTTTCTGACTTTATGTGAACGAAAAGACACAAATTCACCCGTTTTCTCATTGGAAATAGTGATATTTTTAAATTTGCCTGTCCTGGTCACAAAAGCAAAGTTTGTGGGGAATAATAGCCATTTTTTATACTTTTAAGGCATAAGCAATTAGGAAATAACACTTACTACCCAGGAACAAAAATTGCTTTATATAGTGTAATCACAGTATTCCGTATATGTGAAATACATCAGTTCCACCATCACAAGTTAAAGGTTTTTTTTGGTTTTTTTGAAAGCATAGAATCAAAAGTTCAAGTTAAAGAATATTGGCTCCTGCAAAGTTATGAAAGTGAGATTTTCACATGTGTGTAGAAATAATAGAGCAAGAATTAGGAAATTAAAGGCTAACAAGTACCCCACTGTCAAATTGCACGAATATAGAAACACATCTACGGGCTAAACTCCAGGGTGTCAATCTTTGGAATTAAAAAGCTTAAAATTGAAAGCACACTTCTGTGAAACTCATTAGGCAGAGCTACCAAAAGAACCATACTGTGCCTTTCAATTTATTATTAGGCTTCCAAGCAAGACTTGGGAAGCCTATTGTTATTGTTAAAGTCTTTTTTTCTTGGGAACCGGTGAAGTGATTGATCTGACACTTGGCATATATCATCAGCATCCAAACCCACATAAAGTTTGCAAAGCAGAAGTTGCTGTGATAAATTTTAATGTCAAAATAGCTACCACAAATCTTATTGAAACACTCCCCTAACATCAAACTGTTGCTGTTTGAAAACCGTTTGACCAACAAACTCCAAACTTAGTAGTTATTGTCCCAGTAACAATGGAATACAAATATGTCAAAATGGTTATGTTTTATAAAACAAGATGGCTGCCAGATGTACGTTTACATCTGAAATTTAAAACTGCCTCAGTTGATAAACGGTTTACTTGACTAACTCCAAACTTTACAAGCATCATCCTTGACACTGTAGCAATACAACTGACTTTTAAGAAATTGATGTTAAAAAGAAATGGCCGTATGACACGTTTCTTCTTGAAACCTCACAAAATCTTCTTCTTTGGAACTGTTGAAGTTATTGATCTGACACTTGGCAGATATTGTCACCATCCCAACCTGCTTGCAAACCTGAAGTTG
Source organism: Polyodon spathula (assembly GCF_017654505.1). Taxonomy (NCBI): domain Eukaryota; kingdom Metazoa; phylum Chordata; class Actinopteri; order Acipenseriformes; family Polyodontidae; genus Polyodon; species Polyodon spathula. The sequence continues at coordinate 108,334,305 of NC_054534.1, read as the reverse complement.
CTGTGATACAATTCAATAGTAAAATGGCTGCCACAAATTTCACCGAAATGCACCTTTAACAGCAGCTTTTATTTGAAAACCGTTTGACCAACAGACTCCAAGGTATCGTTTCGGTGACAACGGAATACAAATATGTTAAAATGGCTATGTTTCGTGAAACAATATGGCTGCCACTCCTACATTTTCTTCTTATATATAAAACTGCTTCAGTTTAAAAATGGTTCACTTGATTAACTCCAAACTTGAAAATCATAGTGACATAAAATTTACATTTTCAAAAATGGCATTTGTGCGATAAACAAGATGGCTACCTGATGCATTTTTGAAAAAAAAACTATCAAAATCTTTTTCTGTGGAACTGTTGAATTGCTGATTTTAAACTTGGCATATTGAGAACTAAACATGCTTAGACGGGTACTGATACTGTGGCTTGGGAGCCATAAAACTGCCTGGCAGCTCTAGTTACAATTATTTTACCCCTCACAGGCTTAACATAAAGCACTTTTTAATGTGATTAACTCCCATCTGTCTTTACAAGTCAAACACAGAGCAGTGGGTGTTGATATGCTGCACAGGTGCGCAGATTTAATAACAACACACCAGAATGGTAACCCTAGTACTGGATTGAATAAAGAAAAGAAAAGAAAAGAAAGCTACAAATAAAAGTTTGCAAAAAGATGACGATCGCTAGTCCCACTAATAGGAATGTCCGGCTCCAGAAGCCTACTGCATGACTAACGCTCACCATACAATAATAAGAAAAAAAAAAAATAGCAAATATGTTAAATGATTACTTTTCACAAGTTTTTACAAAGGAAGATACTGACAACATGCCCCACATGTCATCCAGTTCCTATCCAGTTTTAAATAACTTTAGCATAACTGAGGCAGAAGTGTTAAAGGGACTAGGAGCTCTTAAAATAAACAAATCCCCTGGGCCGGATGAGCTCCCCCCTAGTACTCAAAGAAATGAAAGAAGTAATTTACAAACCGCTAACCAAGATCATGCAGCAGTCTCTTGACACAGGGGTGGTACCGACAGACTGGAAAATTGCAAACGTAATACCGATCCACAAAAAGGGAAACAAAACTGAACCAGGTAACTACAGACCAGTAAGCCTGACTTCTATTATATGCAAACTTATGGAAACTATAATAAGATCCAAAATGGAAAATTACCTATATGGTAACAGGGTACTGGGAGACAGTCAACATGGTTTTAGGAAAGGGAGATCGTGCCTAACTAACTTGCTTGATTTTTTTGAGGATGCAACATCGATAATGGATAATTGCAAAGCATATGACATGGTTTATTTAGATTTCCAGAAAGCTTTTGACAAAGTCCCGCACAAAAGATTAATTCTCAAACTGAACGCAGTTGGGATTCAAGGAAACGCATGTACATGGATTAGGGAGTGGTTAACATGTAGAAAACAGAAAGTACTGATTAGAGGAAAAACCTCAGAATGGAGTGTGGTAACCAGCGGTGTACCACAGGGATCAGTATTAGGTCCTCTGCTATTCCTAATCTACATTAATGATTTAGATTCTGGTATAGTAAGCAAACTTGTTAAATTTGCAGACGACACAAAAATATAGGAGGAGTGGCAAACACTGTTGCAGCAGCAAAGGTCATTCAAAATGATCTAGACAAGATTCAGAACTGGGCAGACACATGGCAAATGACATTTAATAGAGAAAAGTGTAAGGTACTGCACGCAGGAAATAAAAATGTACATTATAAATATCATATGGGAGATATTGAAATTGGAGAAGGAATCTATGAAAAAGACCTAGGAGTTTTTGTTGACTCAGAAATGTCTTCATCTAGGCAATGTGGGGAAGCTATAAAAAAGGCTAACAAGATGCTCGGATACATTGTGAAAAGTGTTGAATTTAAATCAAGGGAAGTAATGTTAAAACTGTACAATGCACTTGTAAGACCTCATCTTGAATATTGTGTGCAGTTCTGGTCACCTCGCTATAAAAAAGATATTGCTGCTCTAGAAAGAGTGCAAAGAAGAGCGACCAGAATTATTCCGGGCTTAAAAGGCATGTCATATGCAGACAGGCTAAAAGAATTGAATCTGTTCAGTCTTGAACAAAGAAGACTACGTGGCGACCTAATTCAAGCATTCAAAATTCTAAAAGGTATTGACAGTGTCGACCCAAGGGACTTTTTCAGCCTGAAAAATGAAACAAGGACCAGGGGTCACAAATGGAGTTTAGAAAAAGGGGCATTCAGAACAGAAAATAGGAGACACTTTTTTACACAGAGAATTGTGAGGGTCTGGAATCAACTCCCCAGTAATGTTGTTGAAGCTGACACCCTGGGATCCTTCAAGAAGCTGCTTGATGAGATTTTGGGATCAATAAGCTACTAACAACCAAACGAGCAAGATGGGCCGAATGGCCTCCTCTCGTTTGTAAACTTTCTTATGTTCTTATGTTCTAATACACATCCTCCCCCTCAGAACGGTCCCACCGGTCAGCTTGATATCTACAAATGAATCCTCTTCTGTTTGGGGGGTGGGTCCATGGGTGGGTTGCTGACGTCTCCGGTGCCACCTCAAAAGGGCCTGAGAAACTGCGACAGGGGACCTGGCTAGCGTGGACTAGGGACCTGGCTGGCGTGGACAGGGCAATCGGAGCGCAGACTGATGATCCGTTTCGACCCATCACCCCTCACCGGCTGTCAGGACGGTAGCTCCTCGTCCTCTGGATGTTTCATCCACGACTCCAGTTACTTCCTCAGCAGTGCCTCCAGTGGCTGCTGATCATCAGCTGGTTCTTCTAACTGCACATGCTGGCAGCCAACTGCTCTGTGTCTGTCCTGCCCTGACTCAGCAGGGCCAGTGACGCCCACTCTGACACCACATGTAAAAGGGGATCACTGAATAATAAAGAGTCAGACACAGAGCAATGGGTGTTGACAGACCGCACAGGCACGCAGATTTAATAACACAGACACCAACGCTAGGGTACCAAAGCTAAAAATAAAAGTTTTCCCACAGATGGCGAGTGCTATTCCCACTAAAAGGAATGTCCAGCTCCATGAACCAAACAGCAGCAGCGTGGAGACCGGCTCAGTGGAGAGCGGCTCAGTGGAGTGCGGCAGCATGGGGAGTGGCAGAGTGGGGAGTGGCAGCGTGGAGAGTGACAGCGTGGGGAGTGGCAGCGTGGAGAGCAGCAGTGTGGGGAACAGCTGCGTGGAGCTTGGCAGCGTGGGGAGCGGTAGCGTGGAGAGCAGCAGAGTGGAAGAGTGGAGAGCAGCAGCGTGGGGAACAGCTGCGTGGGGAATGGGGAGCGGCAGCGTGGGGAACAGCTGCATGGGGAACGGCTGCATGGGGAACGGCTGCGTGGAGAGCGGCAGAGTGGAAGAGTGGAGAGCGGCAGCGTGGAGAGGTGCAGCGTGGGGAATTGTTGCATGGGGAACAGCTGCGTGGAGAGCAGCAGAGTGGAAGAGTGGAGAGCGGCAGCATGGAGAGCTGCAGCGAAGGGTGTGGCTGCATGGAGAGTGGCTGCATGGGGAACAGCTGTTTGGAGAGTGGCTCAGTGGAGAGTGGCAGCATGGGGAGTTGCAGCGTGGGGTGTGGCTGCGTGGAGAGCGGCTGCATGAGGAGCGGCAGCATGGGGTGCTGCTGTATGGGGAGCGGCAGCATGGAGAGTGGCAGCGTGGAGAGTGGCAGCGTGAGGAGCGGCAGTGTGGGGAGAGGCAGCGTGGGGAAAAGCAGCGTGGGGAGCAGCTGCATGGGGAGTGGCAGCATGGAGTGGCAGCATGGAGAGCAGCAGTGTGACGTGCAGCAGCGTGGGGAGCTCAGGAATGGGGTGTGGCTGCGTGGAGAGCGGCAGCGTGAAGAGTGGCAGCGTGGGGAGCGGCTGCATGGAGAGGGAGAGCAAAATTATAGATGAAGAAAAAAAATTGCAAATAGTGCGCGAATATATAGTAAAAAGTGCAGAATTTAAATCAAGGGAAGTGATGTTAAAACTGTACAATGCATTAGTAAGACCTCCTCTAGAATATTGTGTTCAGTTCTGGTCACCTTGCTACAAAAAAAGGATATTGCTGCTTAGAAAGAGTGCAAAGAAGAGCAACCAGAATTATTCTGGGTTTAAAAGGCATGTCAAATGCAGACAGGCTAAAAGAACTGAATCTATTCAATCTTGAACAAAGAAGACCATGAGGAGATCTGATTCAAGAATTCAAAATTCTAAAAGATTTTGAGAATGTCGACCCAGGGGGACTTTTTCGACCTGAAAAATGAAACAAGGACCAGGGGTCACAAATGGAGATTAGATAAAGGGGCATTCAGAATAGAAAATAGGAGGAACTTTTTTTTTTACATAGGGAATTATGGGAGTCTGGAACCAACTCCCCCGTAATGTTGTTGAAGCCATCACACTGGGGTCTTTCAAGAAGCTGGGATCAATAAGCTATTAACAACCAAATGAGAGCTAACTTTATTATATTCTTATGACTAACCCTTGCTATACATAGCTTGGGATTCAATCCCCTAAATTAACCTCCCGGTGACTCCTGCTCCTTTGGGCGGTTGGGCAGTGCCTACGGAATCTGCCTGGAAGTGAACAGATTTCATGCATCAGTTCTCCGGTTCTTTCCCCCTGCAGTGGCCGCTCTCCTCCGTGAAAATACAGGAGCTCTGCGCAGCTCACGTCTGTGTGTCTATGGCCTTGCAATAGCATCCAACTCTGGCGCTGCTGCGTTCTTAAACAGGTGTAGGCTTCCCGGGCAAGCCCTCCCAGCCAATCAAGTTTAAATCCCGTTTACTAGCAGAGCACAAATGAAAAAGCAACAGGGTCTTCCCATTCACACACTCATTCTTATTACTCCATTGTTGAAGTGTCAGAGTTCATCCTCAGGATCATTACAATATGAGTACATTGCATTCCACAGTCCCTTCAAACTATTCTCAGACATGCAGTGCAGTACCAAATATACCCAAAAAAACAAAACGTGGGGGCTGATCATTTTACAGCCATGCATCATAATCACAAGAGTAACTGTATCCTTCGGGATAAAATCTTACTATTTTCAGACATGAAATATGCTTTAAAAAAATCAGGAATAAGAAAATCTGCAAATCATGGCTGTGAGAGATGTTCTTCTATGCTACAAATATAGATCTTCTGAGTTCTGCCGACTTCTTGATACAGACTGTTGACTGTGACACGGTTCAACTTGTATTAACAATGTACATAATTTTTTTTCTGATATATTTATTTCAGTTTTACACAAAAATTTAGAGTTAACATAGCTAATATTAGATTCAATGTCAGAGCTTTCAACACTTGTTTAAAATTGCATATTTGTTACAGTGGGGTGAATTAAAGCTCTGAAACCACCGGTTGATGCTCGTCTCATATACTATTTTCTTTCAATTCATTGGTTCACATTTCATTTTCAGTGTTCTGATTGGCCAAATTAGTACGTGCAATAATTAGAATTACAAAACGTACTAAAGTCAAATTAGAATGTGTGCTAAATATTTATAACATGTACTAAATAACATGTTTTTGACCAGGATGATCTGCCATACACACCCACACACAGGCATTTTTGTACCTGTACTATTTTTGTACCTGTAATATATTGATATTCAATACAAGTGGGATGATCTCCCTGTTATTGCAAGTCTGTCCCAGACTATATTGTGTTGGTTTCTGTACTATGCATGCTTTTGTATGCAATACTTAGAGAATCAGAATGCGCTTGCGTCACTGCAAGGCTCTGATTTTGAATGTAGAAGTACCGATCATTTGGAACAGTGATTAAACATAGTTTGAAATTTAATATTTGCTGTCCTTTATCAGAGATTTAAGCCCTTGTATTGACCAATCAGGTTGAAGGAAATCTCTGATCCATGTTCTGATTTGTTATAATGTTTTAAACTAGGTAAGCTTGTACATTATCAGGCAACCAAACCGATATCTTGTTTCAGGTCTGCCGATAGTAGTGAATTATTTCAATCACGGAAACAAAGCAAATACATTGTGTCAAGATTACACAGAATTAACTCGTTTACAGCTGCACATGATACATGCACGCACGCACACACACATGCACACATACACACGCAGCACTAGCAACAACCAGGGAAAAGAAGGAAAGGAAGGACAGACATACACATGCAGATACACAAGTGGTGCACCAGTTATGCTGCTCTCCATATATACTGTATGTAAAATATTTTCACGTGTAATATTATATATGATATATATATATATATATATATATATATATATATATATATATATATATATATATATATTATATATATATATATATTTGTGTCATCGCTTATCAGACATTTCCATGTGATATACAGTGCCGAGAAAAAGTTTCTGAACCCCAATGATAATTATGGAAATTCCATAGTTTTACCACGATAGCCTTGAATCAAAACCAGTCTTTTCTTAAATATCCAGTAGGGTTTATATTAACCAATTCCATGGCTTTTGAAACAAAATGAATTAGACAAACAATGAGTAATTAAGGGTATGTTAAAAAGTAAGTGAACCCCTGATTTTATCAGCTCAATTAAGGGGATAATTAGAATCAGGTGTTTAAATAATTAAATAGACCTTCGGGGGTGAGTTTGGGAGGCCCCACCCTATATAAAGGTCAGAAACTTTGTGATTTTGGTCTTCACCATAAAGGTGTGTGGAAACATGTCGTGCCATGATCAAAATAAATCTCTGAGGACCTCAGAAAAACAGTTATTGATGCTCATCAGTCTAGAAAGGGTTATACAACCATTTCTAACAATTTGGGGCTCCACCAATCCACCGTCAGACAGATCTACAGATCTACAAATGGAGAAAGTTCAAGACCAAAGTTGAAGTCATTGCTGCTCAAGGGGGTGCCACCAGTTACTGAATCTAAAGGTTCACACATTTTTTCACACATGGATATTGAATGTTGAATCATTTGTGGATAAATAAATGTTGAAAAAGTATCATGTTTTTGTGTCATTTGTTTAATCAGGTTATCTTTATCTATTATTAGGACATAGATTAAGATTTAATAACATTTTAGGTTTGAAATATGTGAAAATTCTAAGGGGTTCCCAAACTTTTTCTCAATAATGTGTATATACACTGAGTGTACAAAACATCAGGAACACCTACTCTTTCCATGAAATAGACTGACGAGGTGAATCCATGTGAAAGCTATGACCCCTTATTGATGTATCCTGTTAAATCCACTTCATTCAGTGTAGATGAAGGGGAGACAGGTTAAAGAAGGATTTTTAAGCCTTGACACAATTGAGACATGGATTGTGTATGTGTGCCATTCATAGGGTAAATGGGCAAGACAAAAGATTTAAGTGCCTTTGAACGGGTATGGTAGTAGGTGCCAGGCACGTTGGTTTGAGTGTGTCACAAACTGCAACGCTGCTGGGTTTTTCAAGCTCAACAGTTTCCCGTGTGTATCAAGGATGGTCCACACCCAAAGGACATCCAGCCAACGACAAGCCAGTGGTCGAAAACGGCTAATTGATGAAAGAGGCCAAAGGAGGCTGACAAGAATTATGCAGAGCAACAGACAGGTTACAGTTAGTCAACTGACATTCCAGCACAACTTTGTTGCCAAAAGACCCATAAAAGAATGCACCACTCATCATACCTTGACACAAATGGGGTATGGCAGCCAAAGACCTAACAAGAGTTCCACTTCTTTCAGCAAAACACAAGAAACAGCGGTCGCAATGGGCTAAGGAACGAAAACACTGGACACTGGAGGATTGGAAAAACATTGAATGGTCTGATGAATCCCGGTTCCTGTTGTTTCACGCTGATGGGGGGACTAGGGTATGGAGAAAACCACATGAGTACATGCATACATCATGACGCATGTCAACATTGCAGGCTGGTGGTGGTGGTGTGACGGTGTGGGGTGTGTTTTCATGGCACACATTGGGCCCCTTGATAAAAGTGGAGCAACTTTAGAATTCCACAGGATATCTGAACATCATTGCCAATCAGGTGCATCCCTTCATGGCAGCAGTGTATCCAGCTGTTAATGGATTTTTTTCAGCAGGATAATGCTCAATGCCACAAGGCTAGGATTGTCCAGGAATGGTTCCATGAACATGACAGTGAATTCAGCTTAATGAAGGAAAGGAGCATCTGTGGGATGAGACGGAACAAGCTATTCGGAGTAAAGATCCACTACCAGCCAACTTGGGAAGCATTGGCGTCAGCATGGGCCAGCATCCCTGTGGAATGCTTTCGACACCTTGTAGAATCCATGCCCCGAAGATTTGAGGCTGTTCTGAGGGCAAAAGGGGGTACAACTTAATATTAGGAAGGTGTTCCTAATGTTTTGTACACTTTGTGTGTGTGTGTGTGTGTGTGTATATATATATATATATATATATATATATATATATATAGACACACACACACACACTGAATGGATATCAGATAATGTTTTTTCAAGTCTACTGGTGCAGCAGCACTGAATCCTTAATAAATATAGCAAGACTACTTCAATCCTGTAGCTATATAATATATTTAGCAAAGCAATGAGAAACTGTAGGCCTGCAGGCAATGTGGATATACATCATGTGAAAATCTTACACTTAAAGCTTTTTGAGTTTATTTGGGGTATTTTCTTATTGGTGAATTCACCTACTGATTATGACACATTATAGAAATATATTTACCAGCATGTCTATTTTAGCTTTTTTGTTACTTGTTGTTAAGTTATGTTTGTACACTGTTTGGTCTATTATCCATTATCTTAGTCATGACACTGTAAGGTCTTTTTAAATTACTTGCTTCCCCAGGTCCAGGTGGGCTCAATACCAGTATAACTGCCAGCCTTCTCCCCAGTCAACCAGCAGATGCAAGCTGGAGAACTATGGAGCGTGCCTACTGTCATACACTGGCATCATAGGTATGTAGTACAGTGGTTTCATCCACAAGTTCTCCATGCTGCGCTAGGCATGGTAGCTGAGGCTCCACAGTCACTATTCCAAATTCAAGTTGTAATGCCTAACTATGTGGCCTACCTAACTATGCATCTAGTAAATTATGCCGTCTTCTTGTCTTTCTGAACTTTTCATTTGAAATATAAAGAAATGCACCATTGTTTCCATTTGCTGTGAGGTGCATTAAACGATGTACAGTACAACGCTTGTCCACTAAAGTTACTGTGGTCCACATGTTGACTGTAAGACAGCGGTGTTCAACACCAGCCCTTCAATTCCATTGTTCTTGGACTGGAAAAGGACAGGAAGAGCCACAGTTGTTGCCTTCCCCTGGTCTGAGAACATACTTCACACCCTTTCAAAGACTACCACAGGATACACATTAAACTGGTTATAACTAACAAATTACAATATTTTTACGCTGTGCACTTCAGTATCAATACCAAATGGGGCATTTTGAAGAAAGAAAAACAAATTATAGCTAAACAGTTTTTTAAAAATTTTTATTATTATATCTGGTTGCAGAAAGTCCTCAGTTTGCTTGTCTAGCTTTCGAGGAAGTCCATTACTTTTTCACTTCCTAGGGTAATTTCATCTCTGCAGTCTTTGGGATCAAAGCAGGTTACTGGTTGAACTTCATGTCAGTCAGTTGGGGAAGGAGATGGTTCGTTAATGACAGGAAAGAATACGTTAACAGGGCAGGGACAATTTCACTCACTCCATGAAAGAGAGTGTATGAACTGTAAGCTTGCAATCAGTTTCTTTAACCTGATGTACTACATTGCATGTTCACTATAACTTTCTTTCAAAACTTCACAATAGCAACAACCAATTGAATAAAATCCTTTACGATTCATACAGAGTAGTACACACATAAAGAATGGTGTGGTATTTTTGTGTATACTCAAATATGAGTCTCATGAGATTCTTTTTTTTTTTTTAAGGTTAAAGATCCAAGCCTTGCCTCGCTGTACTGTGCAGACGGCAGTGCTTTGGTTGATGACTCTCATCAGCAAGGCTTCCTTTCCACAGTCACAGCGTATGGCTCAGCCTGCTGAGAATGCAATACGTGCAGCTTTTCTGAAAATAAGCATCATTTGAACAAATGGAGTATATTAACCCTTTACTGCATGAAATATTTAGCTATCCATTTGTAACCTTAGGAATACAATTTACTTGGAAATTAAGTGGATACTGCATAAAGTATAAAACCGTGACAGCAGGTGACTAGAATGAAGCATCTTTTTTTTAGTGCTCTATGCAGTAAAGGGTTAAAAAAAAAATGCTGAAGATCCAGCCAATCAAAACCAACAATGAAAAGGAAGCACCCAGAACCATAAAAAAAATGAAATCAGAAAGTGAATTTTCGGCTAGTGTGCTCTTCACTATACCAATTCGATACGGTCTGTCGCCATTTACACACAAATCATTGTGATAGGTGCTGCTCACAAACTGTGCACAATATGGGGTTATTTTACTGTTGCTGCTTGATAGCTTCTTGATTCTTGATCTCAGTTGAAGAGACACACACAGGCTGCAAGCGTGTTCTCATTTTATTCAATCGCAGGTTACAATTCTTAACCAGTACTTCCGAGTTACAGCTATACTGGCAATACCTTACGATAAAATAGCACTGCTCCAGGGTAGCTAGGTTGTGCCACTAACACACTGCTCTGGTAACTGCAGGAGCAGAGCTCTTCTTTTGAGTACAGGTACGCTATTCATCGCCAGTATTTCATTTTCATCATTGTACTCTGTATACAAATCCCTATTGCATTATCTAAGCTGTAGAATCCAAGCTTACAGCCCTTTTGATGATTTCCTGATTCCAAATAAATCACATGATGTGGTGACCTTTCAAAGGTGCTGATCAGCATGAGGTTTATATTGACTCAAGAAGAAGTCAAGAGAAGCTGGCTCAAATATGGACTGTGGAAGAGGGCTATAGTAGACCATTATTGACACAGGGGAAGACTAATGTTATCAACAGGGGACTATAATACCCGCAGCCATAGGCTGAAGAAATTAAATGAGGCAAGGTCGGATAGTAAATATGACTATATATTTTGTTTAAATATAGGTGATACACCATAAGTCAATAAAGGAATTAACATAAATAAATAGCAAAAAATGTTTTTGAAGTTCATACAATATAGTAAGCAAAGTTTTTCACAGAATGAGGTTTTATGATGAGGTTTAACCAATCACAGGCCAAGATTTCCAATTACTATACACACACACACACACACAAACACACACACACACAACATATAATATATATATATATATATATATATATATATATTATATATATATATATATGATATATATAATATATATATACAATAAACTAGGAGATTTTTTAGTCCTCAGATTTGAATCCGTTTTAGCCTTCAATAAACTTACTTTCCTGTTGTTTTATAACTGTGTTTTTTCTGCTTTTAGGCAGCTTGATAACTCCAAACTACATTGACAATTCCACCTCTAACGTGTCACCCATGTGTTCCTGCACTGCCAGCGGCAACCAGCAGGAGCAGTGTTCCAGCTTCCTCAGCTCATTCACAGACAATGACTGTCTCAGTAAGTGCAGAAAGAACTAAAACCCATTCCACCCAAAGGAGTGAAAGCCAAGGATTTAGAATGCATTTATTTCTCATCACATTCACAGTCCGCCACACAGGCCCATCCTTCCCATGTGTTGAATATCCCTTTGTTCATTTTTTTTTTTTTTTTTTTTTTTTAAATGCAAAGGTTTGAAATAAAATGCAGCAAGCAGACTAGTAATTTGTTTTCTCATGCTAATACTCTATGTAAGAACATTGATTTAAAAACCCAGGGGCCTGTCTGACTAAGGTAGCTGTCTGCACAATCCATTTGAATAAAAAAAAAATACAACAAAAATACCTTATCTTTGAATCATTTAGACTAGCTTGATCTGTTTTATTCATGTTGCTTCTAATTCCTACCACAATACAATTTCTTGTTTGACATCTTTACAGGACTGACCCATGACAGTTTTATCTATGTAATATGACTCATATTTCTAACAATGGTTTGGAGAGAGAGTTTACAACAGCAATGCAGTCTTTTAATATTTATATATTTACATAGTTTCACATGTATCCAGAATGAACACTCAGATTCCCCAAATCGAAATCTAAAACTACAAGAAAGCAGACTCAGGTCTGAGCTACTGCTGAAATTTCCTATAGCGTTGTTTACTTTTCCTTTAGAGTCAGTGTTGTGCGATTGTGATGTTACTGACCTAACCACAGCACAACTGATACAGTATCCTTTACTCTTGTGAGCTCCCAGAAAAGAACAGGAATTTCTGAATGGGGTCAGAGCTTTGTTACTCACACTCCTCGGACTACGTAGGCTTTTTCCGAAGATTAGTTCAGTATAGGATCCTCCTGCTCCCATAATGATAGCCAATTTAGTGCAACATCATTTGTTGTGAGGAGTCCTGGAGTCTACACAGCCTACAACAATCCCTTCTATTGCATGATCTCCTGTTAAGGAGACATAATTGCCTTTGCATCCTGGGAAGACATTCTTTATGCAAAACAGTTTGTTGGGAAGAACAACTGATGCTTTTAAATGACCAGGATTTAGATCGTAGCAACTCTAGCTTCTACTGCAGGTATCACCATGACATATAATTAGAAACTATTCAGCAGGCTGTCTGATAAACCCTAGTCTGGTAACCCATCAGGAACTCATTACCTTTTATTTTTGTATGTATTTATTTGTGTTGTTTTATTTAGAGCAGTCCTCGGACACGTGCTTTAATATAACTATGTTTCTGCAAGTATTTAATATATCAAGTAGCAGTCCTTTTTAGGGCAACTGTAATTCTCAAGAACCTTCCTAGATATTTTTTTTTGTTTGATGAAAAACAAAATTTCACAAACAGAAACAGCTGTGGCATTTCTAAATGCTCTGTATTGAAACCAAAACCCTCAAGAGGTCTACCAGCAGTTCCACAGCAGACCACTGTACTCCGACTCTACACCATACCCCTAACCAGCCATTTCATCAGTTAACCATCTGAGTCGATAACACAGAATCGAGGAAACTACCTTTACATTATACTATCTACTGTTTTATTATATTATTATTATTATTATTATTATTATTATTATTATTATTATTATTATTATTATTATTATTATTATTATTATTATTATCTTATCATTTTTCATAAACAGAAAATGCGATTCTAGCTTTTGGTAATGGAACAGACCTGAACGCAGCACCCAACCAATCCGAACACTCCACCCCTACCAGCAAGCCCCAGGAGGCTGCCTCCATCCTGTCAGTTACCAAGGAAACCGAGGACCACCTCTTCAGACAGCTGCTGCCCACCCAGGTAAGAATTCCAACACGACAACAAGAGCTCAACCACAAAATGTAAGCATTACCATGTGGATATTTACCTCCTAAAGACCCCAAACCTGAATAAGATATATTAATGCTGCTAACAGAGCCTGTGACGGAATCATGGCCCACCCCCCGAGGGCATAAAGCACTGCGCTCAACGATCTCCACGCCATTTTTCCTTTCAAGACTGACCTGATGGACAAGCTTTGTTCAGAGAAGTACTTGTTACTTCTATCTGCTATATATTTTGTATTTATTGTATTTTTACACAAAATTGATGTAATATTAAAATAATCACTGTAATAGTTTTCAATAATTACACGTAATTTGTGAACTACAGCCTGTTGCTTGTTACATCTCACTGCAGCCTTGTGCCCCTCATGAAGCTTCAGGCTTAGCCACTCCTTTTCAAGGATCCAGCAGTGTAAGCTCCCTCCAGGCTGCTATAGCTCCAACTGGAGTTGTTTTTTCTCATTTTTTGTTGCGGGAGATTTATTTTTCGTTTTAGTATGAGACATTGTTTATTGTAATATTGTATTACTGGTGTAGAGAAGTTTCTCTTGCGTTTTCTGTTTTTTTACAGAGACCACGTGCAGGCCGGTCTGCAAAGTGATATTTTTTGCACACGTATAGTGAGAGCAGCTGCTAGGCTCAGCAGCGCTGCACAGGACCAAGATACATGCTTTGGGAGTTGGTTGCTTGCAATCTCATCCACAGTATCTTTATGGCGTTTTGGCGAATGTTTTTAGCATCACCATTACAAAGGCTGTTTATACCATCTAACAAGCAGGCTTCCCTCAGTTTCGTGTGTACACTGACCAATTGGTTTTGCCAATGGCTTATTGTGGCAAAGTGGTTTGTTGTGCACAGGTTCAGTGGCTATGCGGTGCTCAGGAATGATAGACACAAGGCAGTTCACGGTGAAAAAGCAACTCTTTATTTGCTGACAAATAATCATACCAGGCTCTACACAATGATGTGTATCACTCAGGCAAACCACAGGGTTCAGTCCTGAAATAATAATACACTAAACAAGACCCACATGAACACAACACGCTCACAAGTCCAGAGTGAGTGCTCTTAGTGACAGTGCTGATTTACAGGTTTGTTCATGTACAATGGTGGAGTGCAGTCTGGGTTTATTCGTGTGCAATGGTGGAGTGCAGTCCGGGTTTATTCGTGTGCAATGGTGGAGTGCAGTCCGGGTTTATTCGTGCGCAATGGTGGAGTGCAGTCCGGGTTTATTCGTGCGCAATGGTGGAGAGCAGTCCGGGTTGGTGGAGTGCAGTCCGTGTGCAATGGTGGAGTGCAGTCCGGGTTTATTCGTGTGCAATGGTGGAGTGCAGTCTGGGTTTATTCGTGTGCAATGGTGGAGTGCAGTCCGGGTTTATTCGTGTGCAATGGTGGAGTGCAGTCCGGGTTTATTCGTGTGCAATGGTGGAGTGCAGTCCAGGTTTATTCGTGTGCAATGGTGGAGTGCAGTCCGGGTTTATTCGTGTGCAATGGTGGAGTGCAGTCCGGGTTTATTCGTGTGCAATGGTGGAGTGCAGTCCGGGTTTATTCATGTGTAATGGTGGAGTGCTGTCCAGGTTTATTCGTGGTAATGGTGGAGTGCAGTCCGGGTTTAACTGCAGGTAGTTTAGCTACAGCTCCCAGAGGTTAACCTTCTATAATGACAAACACAGACAATTACAAACAAACAAAACACTTAACACTCACCATACGCTTATCACAGTCCATTTCCTTTCTTGATCATTCTCTTAACGAAAACAGATTACATCGTCACATCCCCAATTATACCCTTAGTCACGCCCACTGTGATTGATAGCTCAGTCACGTCTCCTCCAATCCATGACTGACACCTCACATACCTCTTCCGGGCAATGACTTCAGGCATTGTGACTCCGCCCCCTTCCTGGTTGGGTGGCTTCTGACCGTGGGATGAACTGCCAGACACAACCAGTATGAGGCACTTTGTACCTGTTATACAGTGCCGTCACAGATCGGAAGGGAGATTGTTGACTAGGATTCATTAGCTCTCTGTCATACTAAGCTATTTCCCATCAAGAATTACTGTGTGAACGTTCAATCAGTGCATAGGAAGTACATGTGGTTCACCTTTCAGGGAAGAGGGTATGTGCTCTGTATCTTGCCATTTGGCCTCTCCCTAGTTCCCTGTACCTTCTCAATGTGCATGGAAGCTATCCTGGCTCCTTTGAGAGTCAACGGCATCAGTGTTCAATTATCTAGATGACTGGCTCATTTGCGCCCAGTCTCCAGCACAGGCAAAGGCCTACAAAGAACTTGTCATCGGCCGCCTTCAATGGTTGGGTTCATGCCTTCTCAGCATCCTCATATCTAGGAGTGGGCCTACTGAGCATGGGCCTTCTGCAGGCAAGATTGAACAGCAGGGTTTTTCAGCCGCGTGAACAGTGACCACCTATTGACAGTGTCTCGTCACTGTCTAAAGGCGCTCTCTTGGTGGAAACATCCTGCCCATCTCCGCCTCGTGTAGTGCTGGGCGGTGTCACCAGAAAGGATATCGGCACCACAGATGCATCCAGTCTGGACTGGGGAGCTGTGTGGAATGGTAGGGGGGTGAAAGGTCTGTGGAGCCCCCTTGGCAGGGTCTCCACATCAGTGTTTTTGGAACAGCAGGAAGTTCACCTCGCCTTGCAGAATTGTATGCTGTCTGTACAGAAAACACAACAGTGAAAAAATGCACTTTACAGAGCGTTTAAAAGGGACCAAGAACAAAGTACACAGAAAGAGTACACATAACTGAAAACACAAGTCAAAAAGGAAAATGTCTAAGAGATACAAATGGCAAAATCATGGAGGATGAGAAAAAAAATAGCAAATATATTAAATGATTACTTTTCACAAGTTTTTACAAAGGAGGATATGGGCAACATGCCCCACATGTCAACCTGTTCCTATCTAGTTTTAAATAACTTTAGCATAACACAAGCAGAAGTGTTAGAGGGACTAGGAGCTCTTAAAGTAAACAAATCCTCTGGGCCGTATGAGATCCTCCCAATAGTGCTCAAAGAAAAGAAAGAAGTTATTTACAGTGGATCTCAAAAGTATTCACCCCCCTTGGACTTTTCCACATTTTATTATGTTACAACATGGAATCAAAGATTGAATTAGGAGTTTTTGCCACTGATCAACACAAAAAAAGTCTGTAATGTCAAAGTGAAAAATAAAATCTACAAATTGTTCTAAGTTAATTACAAATACAAAACAGAAATTAATTGCTTGCATAAGTATTCATCCCCTTGAGTCAATATTTGGTAGAGGCATCTTTGGCAGCAATTACAGACATGAGTCTATTTGGATAACTCTCTACCAGCTTTGCACATCTGGACACTGCATTTTTTGCCCATTTTTCGTTGCAAAATTGCTCAAGCTCCATCAAGTTGGATGGGGACCTTTGGTGAACAGTAATTTTCAACTCTTTCCACATATTCTCAATTGGATTGAGGTCCCGGTTTTGACTGGGCCACTCCAGCACATTGACCTTTTTGTTTGCCACTCCAGTGTGGCATTGGTTGTATGTTCCGGGTCATTGTCCTGCTGGAAAATGAGTCTTCTCCCAAGTCCCAGGTCTCTTGCAGACTTCAGCAGGTTTTCCTCCAGGATTTCTCTGTACTTTGCTGCATCCATTTTGCCCTCTATCTTCACAAGCTTTCCAGGCCCTGATTCAGTGCCAAACATAACGCTTAGCGTTGAGGCCAAAAAGCTCTATATTGGTCTTATCAGACCATAGAATCTTCTTCCACTTGGTCACAGTCTCCCACATGCCTTCTGGCAAACTCTAGCTGAGATTTGATGTGAGTTTTTTTCAATAATGGCTTTCTTTTTGCCACTCTCCCATAAAGGCCAGTTTTGTGAAGCACCTGGGCTATTGTTGTATGCACACTGTCTCCCAGCTCAGCCGTGGAAGACTGTAACTCCTTTAGAGTTGCCATAGACCTCTTGGTGGCCTCCCTGACTAGTGCTCTTCTCGCCCGGATACTCAGTTTCTGAGGACGGTCTGTTCTAGACAGATTCACAGTTGTGCCATATTCTATCCATTTCTTAATAATGGACTTTACTGTGCTCCGGGGGATATTCAATGCCTTGGAAATGTTTTGATATCCTACCCCTGATTAATGCTTTTGAAGAACCTTATTCCAGATTTGCTTTTAATGTTCCTTCATCTTCATGATGTAGTTTTTGTTAGGAAAGCTGTCACGTCTGCTGCGTTTTGCAGATTTTCACGTACACTTTTTATTCGGTCTTATTTATTTTCTGTTTATTCTGCACACACTCTTAACTCAGGGGAGACGTTAGGAGTACAGAGATGTTATAAACTCCTAGTGGTTTATGTTCGAGCACTGGACGGGCTGTAAGTATGTCCATATAGCCTCTATTTAATCGGAAAGAAAGGCACTCAAGACTCATTCATTTGAAGTTTTACAAATCAGAGCAATGCTCTTTCGCTTTATTAAAATGCTTTTAATATTGGAAAGGTAGGTTGATCAGACCACCAAATTCCAATACACGCTGTCTACAAGCACCCACTTCTATATTTCAGTTTCATTCAATATAACACTCTCTCAAAACCAAAACATAGTTTCAAAACCTTATAGCAATGCAACCAATACATGTAAGATATAACAATGTTAGTAATATGCTTACCTCCTATTATAAGGAAAAGTAGTGTGAACAAAGGAATCAGAAATGTCTTGTGGAGATCTACAAGTGATGGACCACTTCACCCTGCCAAGCAAAGTCTTGATTGTGGTACCCCTTTACGAAAGGTGTGAGTTTTTATAGGATTTGTCTCCATAGGAATACATGGAGAATCTTTATCAAGTCCGACTTATCTCTTTGGCACACAACAGCCTAAAAATTTAGAGCCTTGTGCCAACAATTAATTAAAATATAACACCTGGTCCACACATCCGATCATGATCTCACCCGCTCATCTCTCAACCCCTCCTCTATCTAAAAAGTTAGGTGAAACATAGTTCACTGGACTCTTATTGTCCCCACAGGACCCTTGCTGTTCCTTTACTTCATATGTGCAGACAAAGAGAATAATACTATTTTGAATATATGAGTGTTGTTTGAAATATATACAACACTATAATGTTAAATGTACTTGTGTTCTTAATACTATTTTATTATTATAATCTGGGAGGACAGCTTGTAACAGAGAAAAACCCACTTGCTTCTCGATCAATGACCTGTCTCGCCTTTTGGCTATTTATTTGCAAGGTCTCTATTGAAATGTGAGTGCTAGTTATTATTTTGTCTTATTACAAGCAGATATATCTGTTAGAATTAATATATTTCCCAGATCTGAATCATACTTCAAAAAGTGTCTCAAATGTTATAAGTTGATTATATGTAACTGGTTATGTGGCAGAGCAAAGCTCTGCCCTTTTTAAATTGGCAGGGATGGGGTTAATTTCCCATACCTGCCTGGGTTTATTATGTTCAGGTGGCTGGGGTTGATTAGTTGATTAGATGATTAGTTTAATTAACAATAAATCAGCGCCCAGCCACCTGACATAAAAGGAGGCCTCTGCTTCTCATTAGAGAGGAGGGAACTGAGGAAGCAGGTTGGTGGTTGGTGGTTGGTGGTTGGTGGTTTTTGATAAATCCAGTGAAGGCATTGCCCAGCCTGGAAATTGTTATTTTTTGTTAGTTTTGCTTTTTGTCTTTCTTTTTAAAAGTGTTTAAATTGCTTTGTTTTGGCCCTTGTGCCCTTTTATTTTTGTGTATTTATAATAAAATAATTATTTTTTTGAACTACAGACTGTCTCTGGGCCTCTATCCACTCGCCAGCCTGCCACAGGTTACTTAAGTATCTTTTTTTCTTATTTTATTTCTTCTAATTAGTTTCCCTCTTTCTTTGTGTGTTTAGCAGATATTATAGGGAACTTCGAGCTTATGTTTTCTTTCAATACAGAGTTTCTCTTCATAGACAGTTTGTCCAAGTGTAATACTATCCCATAAGCTTCCCAACAGCACGAATTCAGCAGTTTAGCTAAGTTCATGCTGTTAAGAATACTTATAGGACAGTTAGATGAACTCAGCTGAACTGCGGATTATCTCTCTTTTTTTTTTTTTTTTTTTTTTGGATGCACAAAAACCAGCTAAAACCAGTTTGCTAGCTGTGCACTTAGTTTTCCAATTTCCAGCGATAATTAAGGTTTTTTCCAATTCTTCTATGGTGAGAAGATACTTTAACCTTGACGCTGTTTGATAAGAGAACTCCACTCTTCGTGCCAACTATCCCTTCACTTTCTGGCACGACTTTAAGACAGGCTTACAGCAAGTTATAAAGTTTTGCCTTCTTAAAACCCATCTTTTATTCTTTTTCTTAAAATTACTTTTTATATTTCAATATCATAGTAAGCACATCAGGTATTTCTTTCCATTCATCTTCCCCACTCCCCAACTTCTCAATTAAGGGATAGAAGAGATGAACTAAGAGAAACCCCATAGTTGTTTAAATGTGAACTTTTCCTGATGAGAAACAGGCTCTCTATGCATTTTATCATAGCAGGCAGTGTTTAAGCATGTGTGCGCATTTTATACTATTGTTCATACTACTTCTTAAGGCAAGCATCCTATACAAAATCCTACTTCATCCTACTTTACACAGTAAAAAAGTGCTACAGAAACCTGTCAATTCTGGGAATCAAGCCCATCTTGATAAGAGACTGCTCAAAGACTGGCCACTGCCCAAAAGCTGGCTATGTACCAAATTATACCAGTTTCTTACTGCATCATTTTATGCATAAAGAACACATGATTTTCACAATTACAGATATAGAGAGAATACATAATTTTCACAATTATCGATTAGAGCAGCATTAAACATTACATTTGATTACACATTTACATAATTTTCCAAACTAAAGATTATACAAACACTACAAAAGATTATAACACATATTATTGCATTAATACATTTAATTTTAAATCCTCCAATCCATGTCCAGGATTTCAGCTCGCTCCCAGCAAGACTCCACTTCGGTCTCAGGTTCAACTCAGGCAGGCTCAGCGAACACGACAATGGGCCCTTGAATCCATCGTCTCGCATCACAGGTGTGGGTCGCTATAGCCTTGATGTCGTATCTACAAGACACTTGTACACGCTTAGCAGGGACACCTTCCTTACATTCCAATTTTCCCAGATGTGCCCATTTTAATAAGTGACCTGTTCCCTCACAATCCATGCATACAACTATTTTTACATCTCGTGGATTCACATTCAAATGAGAGAAAGAGAACCCCTCTAATCATTCCATTCAAACAGAAACCTACAGTGTCTTGCTACATGACTGCAGGCTGGACATGGCTTAGGCCCAGCCAGGAATTAATCACCTCTGCATCTATCACATCCACACATTCGGAGGCGAGGATTAGTTCTCATGTCATTACTCAGAACCAGCTCTGCGCCTTCCACAAGCATTCTAGATCGATACATATTTCTTGTATTCATTTCCTTTTGTTCACACAGAGACACTTTACTAGGGATGCCATTCATCCAGAATACAGTAGGGGGCCAAAACTCACTGTTTTTCATATCAGCAGGCACCCAACTTATAGCTTGTTCTGCATCATCAGTGGGCAAACTTAACACAACCGAATCTGAATCAATCGAGGAGCCGTGCACCCTAGCCACTGAGATTCTCCATGCAAAAGGATCCAATGTCTTACTACATATAATACCTGGTTCGAGGCCACCCGTGACAAAATGTACTAACCAACTGTGGGGCCTCCCAGAGACAGGTATAGTTAACCTGAAATCATGTGAAACACCTTAATTGCACACAGGTGGATTCCATTCAACTAATTATGTGACTTCTAAAGACAATTGGTTGCACCAGAGGTTATTTAGTTGTGTCATAGCAAGGGGTGAATACTTATGCAATCAATTATTTTATGTTTTATGTTTGTAATTAAATTAGAACAATTTATAGATTTTATTTTCCACTTTGACATTATGGACTTTTTTTGTGTTGATCAGTGGCAAAAACTCCTAATTAAATCCATTTTGATTCCATGTTGTAATACAATAAAATATGGAAAAGTCCAAGGAGGGTGAATACTTTTGAGAGCCACTGTACATATCACTAACCAAGATCATGCAACAGTCTCTTGACACAGGAGTTGTACTGACAGACTGGAAAATTGCAAACTTAATACCGATCCACAAAAAAGGAAACAAAACCGAACCAGGTAACTACAGACCAATAAACCTGACTTCTATTATATGTAAGCTTATGTAAACTAAAATAAGATCCATAATGGAAAATTACCTATATGGTAACAGTATCCTAGGAGACAGTCAGCATGGTTTTAGGAAAGGGAGATCGTGTCTAACCAGCCTGCTTGATTTTTTTTTTGAGGATGCAACATTGACAATGGATAATTTCAAAGCATATGACATGGTTTATTTAGATTTCCAGAAACTTTTGACAAAGTCCTGCATAAAAGATTAATTCTCAAACTGAGCAGAGTAGGGATTCAAGGAAATGCATGCACATGGATTAGGGAGTGGTTGACATGTGGAAAACAGAAAGTACTGATTAGAGGAGAAACCGCAACATGAAGCAAGGTAACCAGTGGAGTACCACAGGGGACCTCAGTATTAGGTCCTCAGCTATTCCTAATCTACGTTAATGACAGAATGAGATTCTGGTATAATAAGCAAACTTGTTAAATTTGAGGATGACAAAAAAAATTGGAGGAATGGCAAACACTTGCAGCAGCAAAAGTCATTCAAAATGATCTAGTCAGCATTCAGAACTGGGCAGACACATGGCAAATGACATTTAATATAGAAAGCTGTAAGGTACTGCACTCAGGCAATAAAAATGTGCATTATAAACACCACATGGGAGATACTGAAATTGAAGAAGGAATCTATGAATTTATGAGTTTATGTGGACTCAAAATTGTCTTCATCTAGACAATGTGGGGAAGCTATAAAAAAGGCTAACAAGATGCTCAGGTATATTGTGAAAAGTGTTAAATTTAAATCAAGGGAAGTAATGTTAAAACTTTACAATGCATTAGTAAAACCTCATCTAGAATATTGTGTTCAGTTCTTGTCACCTCGCTACACAAAAAGAAATATTGCTGCTCTAGAAAGAGCGCAAAG
This sequence comes from Polyodon spathula, assembly GCF_017654505.1. NCBI lineage: Eukaryota > Metazoa > Chordata > Actinopteri > Acipenseriformes > Polyodontidae > Polyodon > Polyodon spathula. The sequence continues at coordinate 108,311,793 of NC_054534.1, read as the reverse complement.
AAGAGCAACCAGAATTATTCCGGGTTTAAAAAGCATGTCATATGCAGATAGGCTAAAATAACTGAATCTATTCAGCCTTGATCAAAAAGGACTACGCAGCGATATGATTCAAGCATTGAAAATTCTAAAAGGTATTGACAATGTTGACCCAAGGGATTCTGTCAACCTGAAAAATGAAACAAGGACCAGTTGTCGCAAATGGAGATTAGATAAAGGGGCATTCAGAACACAAAATAGTAGACACTTTTTTTACAGAGAATCGTGAGGGTCTGGAATCAACTCCACAGTAATGTTGTTGAAGCTGACACCCTGAGATCCTTCAAGAAGCTGCTTGATGAGATTCTGGGATCAATAAGCTACTAACAACCAAAAGATCAAGATGGGCCAAATGGCCTCCTCCCGTTTGTTAACTTTCTTATGTTCTTATGTTCTTAGTGCATCTGCCCGGGGTGACAAACTGGGGGGTGGCCCTCCTCTCAAGCAGTTCCCAGCACCTCAGCGGAGGCTTCACCCCCCAGGTGGTGAGCCTCATTTGGGAGAGGTTCAGGAGAAATTTCTTTTCCTCCCAGGAATCAACCCACTGTCCTCTCTGGTGTTCCATAATAGGAGGCTGTGTAGACGCCTGGGCACACCAGTGGCCAAGGCTTCTGTTACATGCTTTCCCACCACTCGCCCTGCTCCTGCAGTGTCTGTAGGAAATCAGGCAGGACCAGGCCAAGGTGCTCCGAGACTCTGTTTTTCAACTCTGGTGCAGCGCCCGAGTGGCTAGCTTTGGGGACTGCTCAAGCACCGCGACCTGCTCAGTCAGGCACAGGAGACCTTGTGGCATCCCAACCCATCGAGCCTGCAGCTCTGGGTCTGGCATCTGAACGGCTACATTTGAGGTGTCTGGGTCTGTGGAATATGGTTATTGACACCCTACAAAATGCCAGAGCAGCGTTCACACATTCCCAGTACAGGTACAAGTTTTTGCAGGACCTTTTTGACAAGGGGCAATCCCCCTCCACGTTAAAGGGCAAGATTGACTCAGTCTCCCCAGGTGTTCACTTCTTGGCAGGGCAATTCTTGAAAGGGGCTCAGCGGCTTCGGCCACCTACGAAGGGCATTGTTCCTCATTGGAGGTTAAACGTGGTGCTTAGCACTAGAAGCACCGCTGCAGTCATTTTACCAGTTTTTGGTTTTAAAATGTAATTTTCTCCACTCGTGTAACATATGGGGCAGAACGTTCATGTACCTATGTACATATTCTCACAAAGCATGAAAAGTGGGAGTGCAGAAATGAAGGAGATATATTACATTATACTTAAAAGCCCCGGGAGCAGTCACATTGACGGCCACACAGAAAACAATTGTATTGTGATTATACAGAACGGTATTCTACTTTATTATATGTGTTTACCCATCTGCAATGTGTTTAGCTGTAATTAGATTAGTCTCTACTCTCTGCCTGAGTGAATGACTGACAGTCTATTGTTTTCAATCAGCCTTTTCAAAAGCTTGCGTCTGCAAGCTTTTTTGGTAGGTGCCACATTTACCAAGGAGAAAATATATTTTACAGTTAGCACAGGAACTTCACAATAATTATTTGCAACAGAGGGAGACTGCCAAGCATGTACCCACAGCTGAAGCTGGCAACCCCGCTGACAGCCACAAGAGATGCCAATGCCAGCTTGGCAAGTGCAATAAAAATAAAACTTCGGACAGGTGCCCGGTGCAGAAAGGCGGTGTGTGGAAAATGCACTGCATGTGTTGATTGTGAACAGCCTTAGACTCAAGGTAAAGAAATACCCTTTTCTCTATAAAAGCAGAAAAAGATAAATAAGTGACTTTTTTTTTATGACTTGTGCTGCTGCGCTTCTGTAAAAAGTTTTGTTCTTTTATCTACATTGCTCAGTTGCTTTGGCGCCTCTGACAATAAACAGATTTCTGTTATGTTGCTTTGATTTGTAAAATAAATGTTCATATATATTATGCTTCGGTTGTTCAGATGTTTATGTGACGTACTCAATAAAAAAAAAGTGAATTACATCCCACTGTTTCTCCTTTCGTTATACTATTTACAGTGTTTTGAATACGCCCGTCAAAGACTGCTGTGGGGCTTTTAGGTATAAGTATATCTCCAGTCCTTCTAGTGTTAATGCACTAATGAAGCCTCCATTTGTGCCCATGCATTTAGCTGAGCTGAAATATTTATTGCTCAAATCGGATTTCTATCTTGCCATCACCTCGGCCAAGTGGCTGAGTAAGATGCATTCTCCATTGCAAAAGTCTGCTTATTTATTATTTTTTTTACAGAGGCCAGTACAAAGGTTATGCTCCATACCAATCCTGCCTTTTTGCCGAAGACGATCTCGGCATTCTATGTCAACCAGTCTGTTGAATTTCACCCACCTTCTTTCCAGTCTGACAGAGAGAAACAGCTCCATACACTCTGCCCATTGCAGGACATATGCAATGCATATGTGTGGGCTACTCCCCATATCTTAACTAGGTTCTACAGACCGAATGTCATGGATACTTACAGCAAACAACTGCCCCCAGCAACAAAAGCCCAGTAAACAGAATAGACACAGCTCTGGGCTCCTTCCTCCAACGACTTCGCAGGCAGGTATAAGAAGACAGTCCACTCACAGACGAACCGGCACCGAGTCCAGGTCTCCAAACACTGGACAACACTTCACAATCCGACGATGCAGTGAACTCACTCACAGAAACAGCAGAGCAAACATCCACCGCATGCATTCAGCACGCCAGTTCCAAATCGAATTCCTCCGGACAATCTCCGGCCATGAGAGGATCTCTTTAGGACGTCTCCCACAGGGTCTCTTCAGAGGCGTCACATCCCGTCGCTGCCACGAACTGTAACAGGGTGATGGTACGAGCTTACCCCCACCCGCAATCACCTTATTATCTCAGGAACACGGAGGGTTTTGCAATGCATTGTCACTTGGAAGTGGTCACAGGTATAAATATTTATTTTGCACTGGATACTTCATTCAGAATATGACAGTTAATGCTCACAGACTAACATGTTGTAAATACACTGACTGACATTCCTCAGACAAGATCACAACTGATCTAGTAATACTCTCTCCTAAGGAAAGACACATCATTTATAATTCCCAGCCCAGCCTGCTCCTAACAGGATTCATTATTCAATAAGTATTTCCACCTGGAATGCTTTTATACACAAATAAACTCTTATTTAACATTCATACAATAAAACATTGATATATTTCACATTGCGCATGTTTCTCCTCATGTATACACATCTTTGTTTATCAACCCAATTGGTTATATCATTTACTCCTTATTATTACCATTGCCATTATTACTCTTTTGTTCTCAGCAGTAAAGACTGAATTAGCATTTCCCCTTCTGTTGGGAGATTACCGAACATATGGCTATAGCAAAACCCTTGTTCCGCATGTATCGCTACGGCAACTTCATTAAGGGAAGTGCCTTCATTTAATTACAGCAATACACCATCATATATTAAACGCACTTGATCAACAGTATGCACAAAACATAATAAACCACGCCTCTAATCGCCAGTAGACTAACAATCATAATAATAATCACAATAACAGACAGTTCAATAACAGTGTGGGTCTCGTCCTCACACCCTGGTTTTGGAAAAAGAGTGTTAAGGGCGACTTCTAAGTCAATCCTTACAGCACATGCAAAGAGGCAAGTCACTCCTTCACTTTGTTAGCCCTAGCTCGTTGTTTCTGGGGTTCCAAATGGAAACGTGCAAAGTAGCATTTGCCTTGTAGCATTGAAGTTGTTCTGCAATCTTTCCCTTGCAACAGCTTTGCTACACACACACACCCCAATATGGTAATGGTTACATTTCGTACTTGAGAGGGAATGTTATGTTCTTATCATAACCCTGGTTCCCTGAAATAGAACCAACAGGCTGTGCAAGTAGCTTTGATATATCTCATTCAGGGTTCGGGGTCTTTTAGAGGTAAATACCCATACGGTAATGGTTACATTTCTAATTGAGGGAATCAGGGCTATGATAATAACCTTATGTTTCACTCCCAGAGGAGGAGGGAGGGAGGGAGGGAGATTTTATTGTCGACTGGGAAGAAGTGTCATTTTTGCTCTACAAGTGCTGTAGAGCAACCAAAGAAAATGTATACTGTAATGTGGATGCTACCTATATTTATACACCAGAAGCACTTACCAAGACAAAATAAACTCCTAGTGGCAAATCCTGGGCATTTATAAATCTTGCTTTCCATTGTCAACAACAGCAAATGTTCAAATGTCCCTGTTGTTCATCTTAACAGGTACAAAAACTGTATGTGCACTGAAAACTGTGTGTTGTTCAGGAGAGGTCCTTATGCCTTGCTATTAATAAGCCCCACCAGCACCTAAATAAAGCATTATCAATAAAAAGCCTGAAAATATATATATATTTTTATATATGTATAATTTGTTGATGAACGCTGTATGCTTCCATTCTTTTTGTGGCATGCTGTGGCATTTTGGTCAGGCCTGTGAGTTACCAGGTTTAACAAAGGCATTGATCTTTAATATAATTGCGAATTAAGAAAAAACCCACGTACAACGCGACCCCGTAAACCCCTAAAGCCGCAAATTGGTCCCAAATTTGTTTTCCCCGTAACAGAAATGGTGGGATGTACTGTCATCTAAAACAGTGTAATATTGATCTCATCATTATCAATATATTATGCAGGATCTATAAGGTTATTCTATATATATATATATATATATATATATATATATATATATATAATATAATAGGATTATTATATATATAAATATATATATATATTACGTCTTTGTCTAAGGTGACTTCTTGACAGAACAACTTTGGTTGTTGTATTGTTTGTTTAACAAAGTCCCCTACTTTTAATAATTGGGTATTAGATCTGCCTGCATTCAGATCAACTGAATGGACCCCGCTGTCTGTTCAAAAGATTAAATAATGATGTATGTTTACAGGGTGCCCAGGAGGGGGAGCTGTTGAGCAAGTCGACTCAGGCATCCCCAGGCATTTCCAGTGGAGCGCTGTCCATTCTGAAACTGGGATCCTGGAGCCCCCTGCTGCTCACGCTCTCCTACTACTGCCTCCACTAGGGGGCGACTCAGCTGCTGGACTATGGGACCTTTGTAACTCAGCGACTGAGTGGTTTCTTATTTTATCTTTCATGTCCTGGAGGGGAAAGAGGACTATTTATATTTGACACCCAGACCGCAACAATAGGCGATGGAAGAAGCCAACAGACTCTTCCCTGCTGCTGTGTTGTGGGTGCTGGAGAGATATAACCTTTGTTAATAGAACTGCTTTAGCATCTTTTTGCATAGCCTTTCGGACAAACTTTTTACTGAAACATTCCTTTAATGAAGCACCTGAGCAATGAAGCAATGAGCAGATCACAATACCAAATTGCTTTTCTTATTTCATTTCCTTCTCACCAAACCAATTGGTGTTATTTTTCTGACACAACAAGCAGCGTGTTCTTAACCTCTGAGGTCTTCCTTCTAAGACAAAGACACAGTGCGTAATACTATGAAGTTGTTTGAACAGGTGCACAGTTAGCTTTGTGTGAGAAGTGCTGAGCAGGAAGAAAACAAATTTGAAACTGGGTCACTGCTGAAATGGAACTGGCGAAAGAAGGGCTACGTGTGTCCATCTGCTTAACAATAAAACTCTTCAGTAGACTAATCACTTCGACCAATGTTGTTGTCAATCCATCTGAACTTGGGAAATGGAACAGTGCTGAGCAATCTGCTTTGAACGGTAACCATATACAAACAAACAGCGGTTCACATGTGACAACAACTCCAGGAATGTTTGGGGTATTTCATGGCCTGGCCACCTCCATTATTATTATTGTAACTATTAGCCTGAGTTGCCTTCCTTTACCCAATTTTCATCCCCAGAGGCGAGAGGAGTGCATGGCTCTGGTGGGAAGATCTCTCCACATATTAGGATATTCAATAGACAGACCTTGTTTTACATGGTTTATTTCAAAGATATTTCTTCAACCCAATTTCAGCCTGCCAATGTGTGCAAAAATAAGTCATGCACAGGTTTTGAACTGGGCTTCATGACACCTCTCAAGAACAGTCTATTTTTATTCAATACTGAGCCAGAATAGGACTTGCAATGTCTTGTTCTTGTGAATCCACGAACATAGGCCATCTCTCTGCATAGGCACCATGTCATCGATAGAGTACAAGCAACGGCTGAATTAATAATGATGCTAAAGTTGACATGAATTCCAAATTGTATTTTTTTTAGCATAGACATACAGCAGCTACACTTTCTAATAGTATAATAGTCATTATTACAGCTTCTTAAAATACTCCCCAGTGAAGTGGCGAATCATATTACCATTGCAGTCTGACCTGCTTTCCAACTCACTTCAGCCTTGAACAGTCTCTTTTTTTTTATTTTTTAGTTCGTAAGCATGGCAGATGATTTCTGCAGAAGCACCAATAGGGAACGACAAAGAACAAAGAAAATATGATGATTCAACAAGTACAAAAATAAATAGTGCATTGAGATGATATAAAGAAATGTTAGTTTGGTATTCTTTATCACTTCAAAATGCAACCATTCTATCTGATCAGGACAAAATGGAAGAAATGACCTTGCAAATACAGTAGAGGCCTCTGTCTACAGCAGATCCTGAGATGTGAAATATGCACAGCCCAGCAGAACTGTACTCACCTTGTCATATACCCAGGGAAGGTCATAGTTGGCACATGTAGAACTTCAGCCATAAGAAACAGGAAACATTGACATATGCCATATATGTGATGCAGAGATATTTGAGCATCTTGATCAACGAGGAGCGATCTTTCTATACAAAGCAGATCATGTGAAGGGTGTATTACTAGCCATGACTGAGCCAGCGTATTGTGACACCATGTGTTAGAGAGATGCCCGTTGAAATGGCCCAGTTAGACTTGGTGGAGACAGTCCCCTTGCTTCAAGATGGATCGCTTGACGTCAATCTTGCTTGTGGATTTCTAAATATCCAGATTCATGTTATTATTGACAATAAAAGCAAAACATATAAGACAGTTGGTGGATTCACTCTTTATTCAATGATGTGGGGGGGGGGGGGTGAAACCCAAGCTATTCTGCATAGTTCAGTTTGGAAATGTTTCAGTTGATAACAGGATCTAAAAAGTACACGTCTATAAAAGGCTGGCAATGAATGTAGCTTTTACAGAGGATGTTAGTGAGTTCAACCATGTAATCAAGCAGTAGACAAGGGTCTGACTGAGTTTAATGGGAAACCAGTAACGTTTCTCCTTCAACCACCACGACAGTCCTGAAAGAGCAAATGCAGCTTTAAAAAATAAATCACATTGCTTCCTGTTGCTTGATGTATTTGAAATGTCTGTTGATTCTTTTGAAAGAAATCTAGATTTTAGTGGATATAAAGGGGTCTTTAGCAATAGCCATGGGAGGTTTCTGAACCATGTCTCCCAACCCAAGATATGTATAATGTATATTATATATATATAATGTAGCGTTGCTGGTTAAAGATTTTCAATATGCCTTCCCAGGACGCAAAGATCACCATTATTTAATCTTATGCTTCCACATCCATGCACAGTGATTAAATACCTGCACCGTACATTGAGCACAGGCTAGATAAAGATGCAAGGTTTAAACTTGTAATGACCCCTTTCCATTTGGATGTCCCTTTTTTTGTACTTCAGGAGATGGCAGCCCTACATTTATCAATGAACGACAAATAAATCACAACAAACTTACGCAAATATGGATTGCATATCCTCAAATACCTCCGAGTGACGTTACACAGTTTAAAAGGTTTGGACATGGACAAGGCCCTACTGTATGAGTCTCTGGCACACTGTGCCCCTTGCTGTGTTTAATAGTGTATATTATGAACCATTTCTATCGAGTATAGAAACTCATTCCTGTCTAGTGAAAAAGTTGTTCATCGTCCTGCATCGTACTTTAACGTTCAGAAGGATGATCTTCGATTCCCGGCCGCCTGAAGGCATTCCAGACAATTTCTCAACCATAAGTATAAAACCCACCATGGTTTTATATTGTATGTGGCAATACAGTACAATAATACAAAATAAAGCAATTTAATAAAAAGCAATACTGTGTCATTGAATTTTCTAAATTCAGTCCCATGTGGTTATTATCAAACCAGTACACATTTATTATCATAAAAAAATATATTAACGATGAGAAATAACGTGTTTTAACGTTAGTATCATATATTGTTTTTTGTGTGTTCAGCACCCTGTAATACAGAACTAAATGCATTTACTATTACAGTATTCACTCTGCGACAGTGTTGAGAGTTATGGCTGGCATCACTGCTAGAAGCCTGAAGCTTTGCCACTCCTGTTTAGATGAAGTCAACAGACTAACTAGCTTAGCAAGCAAATAATCCAAAGCAACATCAGTTGAACAAAACTGCTGTGGATTGTGAATTTAAAAACAACTTGTGCCAAAAAAATACAACCTAAATAAAAGCATGTATACCACTGGACCATGGAAATGCTCAGGCCATTACCTTGTATTGAATCATTTGAAAACATATCCAATTTTGTATTCGTGCTTCCAAATAACATTTATCTCATAGTACAGGAAAGAGAAGTCCACTCAAAATTGCAGACCAATCTCATAGTACATGAAAGACAAGTCTGCTCAAAACTGCAAACCAATCTCATAGTACAGGAAAGACAAGTCTGCTCAAAACTGCAGACCAATCTCATAGTACAGGAAAGACAAGTCCACTCAAAAGTGCAGACCAATCTCATAGTACAGGAAAGAGAAGTCCACTTAAAACTGCAAACCAATCTCATAGTACAGGAAAGACAAGTCCACTCAAAACTGCAAACCAATCTCATAGTACAGGAAAGACAAGTCCACTCAAAACTGCAGACCAGAAACCATTCAAATATTTATGCTAAAAAAATTAAAAATAAAAATGAGCAGAGATATAAAGACACAAGCTTTTTGATTAGTTATCCCTGTGTCATCCATCTGTAAAATCAAATGCTGAGACTGTTAAATAAATAATTGACAAAATGCTAAAATGGTCTTTTGGCTTCACCTAGACTGCAGGTTTAACTTTTTCTTGAAAACCAAGATAACAAATTGAACATGGCTGTTGAGCCTTGAACGCCTTTCTCATTCTAAGCAGATTAGGTAGTTTCCTGCTGGTTTATTTGCAAACACCATGCTCGTGCAAACATCTTCTGTGGGCACAAGAGACAAGGATGTGCTTTACAAGCTGGCTGAATAATCCCAGTTTGCATCCCGTTCAAGCAGTCTGCACTGCCAGGCTGGCCACTTCGGATCTGTACCACTGTTTGTCCTGATCACAGCCTTGACCCGACGTGGCATACTCCACAAGGTGCTGGCTTGCAAATCCACAAAGTCACGCAGAGAGGTAGGATGAGGACAGCGTCATTCTGGTTCCACCAGACTGTGCTCAATTGGATTGAGATGCAGGGCTTGTTGCAGCCAATTCAGTCTTGCTCCTCAAGCCATTCACATATAATCTGGCATGGTGGATGGGAGCATTAGTGCTTTGAAGATGGCCACCATCATCTGGGGACAAGATCAGCAATGACGCTTAATCAAACTATGACATTCCTTTGGACTTCAAGGGTAAATCAAGGGACCCAGGGTATACCAGGAGAACATGTCCCACACTAGGCGATGCCAGATCCAGTCAGGTAGACAGGAAGGTCCTGATAAAGTGGCCAGACAGTGTACAGGGTGGTTAGAAAGCATTGATGTGGCAAACTTACTTTCTAAATCACCCTGTATATTCAGTAAAATGAAATTTACATAAACTCTGTTCTGTAGTTCATATCAATTTCTGCATCAGCCTGGTAAAGACTGTGCCTCATCAGACATGTGTCTCTTCAGGGGGGATTTTTTTATTGAAGGATGGGTGTCAAAAAAGAACTAATTAAAAAAAAAAAAAACACACACACACACAGACACACATTACAATCAAGAAAGCATGATGAAAAGGCAACATTCTCAGTTGGATTTTTATATATATATCTTTATTTAAGACCAACATTCTACATTGTTCTTTATTTACAGATGTAATACATGGTCTTCTTTAAAATATTCACATATTACACTAATGTTTTATTGATTCCTTTTTTTAAATTAGCCGTTATTTTACAATAGAAAAACATTCATTTTTCCATAAAAGACATTTGTACAGTTCCTAGTTGTCCTTTATCTTTATTTCCCCTGTTTTGAAGAGAAGTCTCCTGGCAATGAAATACTTTACAATACAAGCTCATTATTTATAAAGAAGTGCAATCGATGCTAAACTATACATATTAACAAACTACACCTTCCTACAGGGTGAAACAAGGGCAAGATGACTTGAGGGTAGTGAAATGGGTCGACAGTCTGAAATGCACACACGTTACCTTTGTGAGCGAGGAGGATTTGAGGCTAGTCAAATGGGTCGACAGTCTGAAATGCACACACGTTACCTTTGTGAGCGAGGAGGATTTGAGGCTAGTCAAATGGTACTACAGTCTGAAATGTTACATGTTACCTTTTGTGAGAGGCCTGGTGAAGGATTTCCTGGTATAGAGCTAGAATTAAGATGCTTTATTTAATTTATAAATGTAATGTTCCTGTGTCCAAAAAAGACAGTACTGCATCCCGATATACAAACGCTAAACTCACTAAATAAATACACACATTTTAATGACTAACAGCGACCCCTGCTGGGTGGAGGAAAAAATGGAAGCGCAGCAACCCATCAATAACTGTTGCTTGAAACAATTTCATTTTACTTAAAACTTTTTGTTTAGAATTGTTCAGAGAACGTTTTCTCGAGTACCAAAATTTAAAATCAATATTGCTAAAATTCTGTAACTCTCATTCTCACACACACTATCTATCTATCTATCTATCTATCTATCTATCTATCTATCTATATATATCTATATATCTATATATATCTATATATCTATCTATATATATATATATATATATATATATATATATATATATATATATATATATATATATATATATATATATATATATATATATATTAAACTCTCTTAAAATATACTGTACTCTTAAAATCAGCCAGATCTGAGACGGACTGAGTCTGAGTACTGAGACGGACAGGAAGAGCCAAGGCTGCCTACTCTTCACACACACTCTAACAGCAAGGTTGTCACTACAATACACAGGAGGAGTTTTAGGAATCTATAAGTCTCACAGAAACGAATAGGTCTCATTAAGTACCTAGCGCAACACATCACTGTGCCTCAGCTCCTGCTTTAATCAGACGTTTGAAAATGGTCCTCTAAAATCACAGGGAAGGGGAAACGAGAGCTGGCCAGGACTAAGGGCTGGAGCAGCATGGGCGGATTTATCACTCATACAGATGGATATTTAAAAAGAGGCCATCCCCCACCATACTGTATGTAGCACCTTTGCAATGCAGTATGTGTAGAGGATGCAATATAAATGCATCTCTGTTTTTTTTAATAAGAGATATAAAAAAGACTGATGAAAAGTTTCACAGTGGTGTTTGCTTCACATATGGTAGATCATTCTGTTTAGAAAATGCATAAGCGCCAGGTCTTTATCACAGTTTGTGCTGAGGGACACTGAAAAGACTACCCCAGCACACACACACACTTTAAAAGACTACCTTGAAACACATTGGTTGTCTTTTGAAATCATGATTAAACATGGTAAAGAAATGCAATGGATTTACTTTTATAGACTATTTTTATTACGGTTGCAAATATCAAATGAAAGTACCTATAGCTTTATTCAGTTTTTTATTTATTTATTTTTTTAACAATTATTTGTATTCATTTTCCAATTATTATTCAAAATGGCTGACTGCTACAATCCATGAACTAACGCGGGAGAGACGAAGATGAGCACTTGCATCCTCCAAAGCGTGTGCTGTCGCTTTTATTTGCTCTGCAAGCCCATCGTGCTGCCATATTGAGAGTTTAGTGTCAGAGGACCACGAAGCTCTGAACTGAATGCAGGCTGGCATCCAGGTTTCCGGACGGCCACACGGGTTGAGGGTGTGTGGCGAGTTAAGGAATCCCCACGGCCAGTGGTGGCTTAGCTTGGATTCGAACAGGCACTCTCCAAGATGTCCAAGACTCTCCAAGATGTGGGAGCCCCCAGCTTTATTCAGGTTTGATAACACTTGATCATAAAGAACCCATCTGAATACAATTGTTCCTAACAGTGATGTCTTTCTGATGATTAATCACCTTGGTTGTCTTTTCAGTGTCCCAAAGGGTTACCCTTTAGCACCCTACTCTGAGAATCAACAGCAATATCTCAGGTTACAGAAAGGCAAACAGCCTTGACAAACGAAAGCCACAATTACAATTTATAAAACAGCTGGGTCAAGCAAAACAACGGTTAACAGTTCTGTGCAATGCATCCTTCATTTTTTTTTTTGTGTGTGTGTGTGTGTGTGTGTGTGTGTGTGTGTGTGTGTGTGTGTGTGTGTATCTCCTTCAGTCACAATTTATTTTATTTTAAATTCAAAACAGTTTGTGTGAGCTTCACAGAGTTTGAGAAGTCGCACAAAAACATAACATGGTACAATTGTGCACACAGTTACTGAGAGGATATATTATACCGTGTTGCTCTCAACAAATTACACCATGCATTGTCAATGTGATAGAATGTATCCAATAGAAAATCTTTCTGAATGCTTTTGAGGGGTGTGTTTATTAGGCACAACTGGAACGTGTATCGGGAGATAGAGATTACAGGACTGGGAGCAGGCCAGAACTACCAGTGTACCAAAATAATAAAGTGAAATCAAAGTGAGGCAAGTTACAGGCACTGATATTCACAAGTTCAGTTTGAGGAAATAAAAGGATTTTCTGGAACTGCTATTTAGTTTTGTTACCTACTTAATGGAAAAACATTTTTAATTAAAAAAAAAAAAATAAAAAAAAAAAAAAACAACACAATTTTTCACATTTAGTGTTACATAACAATAAGTTAAGACTTTTACACGATAATAATAATAAAAAAAAAAATCATGGTGTACTTTTTTCTAATGAAAAAATGACAATTGGAAGTGATGCGAAAGAATGGTCATTCTTCTAAAGCTCAGGGAAGACAAAGCCACTTTGTGGCTTGGAATTTGGTTTCAGGCCACTTGGGAGACTGGGTTTGATAGAGCAAAGCTGCCTCAAACTAGGACTCCTGGATCCAGGTTTCAAGCCACTGCTCCTGAATAAGTGGCTCTGTGTTCCCTCAGCTTTAGAGGAAATGTTCCCTATCATGGTGGGAAATCACAAATCTCTGATCCCAGGAATCTGTCCCCATGTTGGTAGTTTGGTGAGGGAGTCAGTACTGGCAGACTCAATGGATAAACAGTTAATGGGGGCAGCTAAACTGAACTTAAAACAATCCAACATTTCAATGTTAGATTAAAGAATGACGAAATAACCCCAAACCACACCCTAAGTCAATCCCCCTTCTGTGTTTCTTCCTGAACTATAATTGGCTGCTTGTAACCACCTTCTGCTGCAGGTAGCATGCCTACGTGGCTTCCAGAAATACAAGAAGCATGTTTCAAAGTGTTGGAAAGAATTTGCATTAAGTATTTGCTCCTACAGATACAATTAGGCTCCAGTACTGCTTGTAAGAGTAAATGGATGTCAAACGCAACTCAATCACTTTTCAAAACAATATTTAGGCTGCTGTATGTGCAAAATAGTGTTGCTTTGGATCTGTATATTTTAAACTCTTGTGTTGCCAAGTCTGAATCATCATTATGTGATTATTGTCAGAATTTAAGAAGAAATCCTGGGGTGTTTGTTTGCTCTAATATTGACTTCTAATTCTTCTCTTGAATTCCGCTTGAGATCCTAAGGGCCAGCACCTTCTTCCTCACTCCATTCAAATCCCTTTAAACCTTTCACCTCTGCCAGCTCCACCCATTCTCTGCCCCTTAAAAAGACCTTGTTAAAATAAATAAATTAAAAATGCATCAAATTTATATAATGTTTATGTACAGCAAGTGGCAAACTATTTTACAAACGCGTCCTATATTTGCAACAACAGGTTAAAACCCAGTTGAACCAATTTCCTAAACTAAACATATTAGTACTATTACCTTGAGTGCACTAACCTAGCATGTTAAAAACACCCATGAACAGCAGCTATGTGTCTAAACTTCCTAACACTAACACTGCTGTGTTTTGTTTAAATAGTTCATGCAAGGTATTAGCACACTGGCGGCTGCAGGCTCTTTACTAATCCACAACTAGCTCACAGAAGAGTTCAGAACGTATGTGCTTCGTTCGTGATGGCATAAACTGGTACAGTGCGAAGACATGATTAGATTCCATAAGACCCTGTTGCTTCAACATCTAAAATCAATACCTGACTGCTCAACTAATGTTGCCGAACTGAACTGAACCAAAGGGAGGGGGGGTGCTGTGTGATAAATAAGAGAATTAAAAAAAAAAAAAAAATTTATGAAAACAATAATAAAAATAAATCATGTTGGTCACACAATAAAAAAACAACTGAAGGAGGCTAAAAATAGTGAGGATGAGAGAGGCAAGCACCTTACACAACTCACAAGAGGGTTGAGTTGAAGACCTTTCCTTGTTATCCTCGTTCAGTTTAAGGTTCAAATCAGTTAAAACTGAAGCAAGCAGTGCAACAAGCAGGTGGTCTGAAACTACCAAAAGTAGTGTGAAGGAACCCCTTACAAGACAGTCTCTCAGTTTTCCTTTCTTAAAAAATAAATAAAAAGAAGGACTTAAGTACTTGCACTGATAGCTTCAATATTTAGTATTCTGAACCTCATAACCCAGCTTCCGTAGTCTCCCCCACTCATCCCCCTGCCACCCAACCTCCTTGTGCAACGCTCATAGTGAGGATCCCGGTCAACACAATGGTCAGATGCAGGTCCCTGGCTGTGCTTGGGGCTGGTGTTTCCGGTTCCTCGTGGCTCCCGACTTCTCCTTGTACGCGAGAGGCATCTGCTGGGACACGTCCACTAGTGCGCTGGCTACGGCAAGGCCTGTATAAAACAGCAAGCAAACAAGACTGAGTGTTGAACATGACACCGCAGTGAAGATAGGAGGGTCGCTCAGACCCCCAGGTACTAGAAGCTACTCCGTCCGTCAATGATAGCTTTCCTTAAATAGGATCCCCCAGGATAAGAATTGGCTCTCGCTTATTCCTGACACTCTAAAAACACTTAGCTGGGGTTTGATTCCTCTCTTTTCCCAGGGCAACAGAGGTGACATACTATTGTAGCAAGCATCATATCACTACAGAATCAGTATCAGAACATGCTCCGATACTGAGGTGCCTGCATATATTGCACACGAAAGGTCTTTTGACTCTGCATTGAAGTAGATTCCTATATGAACATCTCAAGTCCATTTATAAGGCTGGTGCTTTAATATTCATTTAGGTCTCTAAAAAATAGAGCAGAAAGTTTAAGCATGATAATTACATTTAGACAAATACAGCTATTAAATGATACTTTGAGTTTCAACAGATTAAATATGACATCTTATTCTTCAGTACAGTTTGATTTCAAAAGCTACATGTTGGATTACAGATCACAGATTATTCTACTCTATGTTTGAGACTTGAGCACTACAGGTTTTCCATCAAAATATCCAATAAATAACCCTTTGAATTAAATACAAATAGTAGAGACAGCTGAAAATGTTACACAGCCCTAACATACATCTACTATGATACTGACAGCTACAGAGTGGTTTGGATTATACTTCAGGTAATAATTCGGATTAACGGGCTCTACTCTACTGTTTCTGAAGGATGTCAGTGCGTGAGGAAGCTGTAAACAGAAGACAGTGAAGGATGGGGGCAGACCTGAGCTCAGTGATAATTGTAACTGTGCAATTCTCAATGTAATTGTAATGCAGTTCTAATTATGCCAAATAATTAATTGATGGCAATTCAATTACGCATTTACTTGTCATTCGATCATTGATCTTGTATTTTCAACCACTTTTGGTGAGCCCATTAAATAAAAAAAAATGTAAAAAAGGTACATGTTTGTGTGTTTGTGCCTGTGATAATTGCTGGATTATTTAGAATAGACAGAGTAAACATGTTTATTTGTGGATTTGTTTATGTGATTTTATATCATAATAATAATTGCTACAGGCTTATTGTAGATAATTGTAATTGAATAACGCAGCACTGGAATTGGCAGTGCCCTAGGTCAGGGTGCGGAGCTGGCTGACCTGACTGCCCTGGTGGGGGAATCCCTCCTGATCCCCGTGGTAACCTGACGAATATGGACAGCACGGCCGCTTTGTTTCCGAAGCAGGGCTCCAGGGTTATGGGCTTGGGGACGTTCTGTGGAGCAAAGGAGAGACAAGGTCATTAGAAACACAGGTCTACTAACACAGTTTTAAACAATCAAAAATGAATCTTGGCTTGTTGCAACAGGTTATTTTATTTCAATTAGGGATGCAAGTTGGTTACGATTGTTTTTATGTCCAGCTATTTTTGACATACATCCTATCATTTTTAAAACTACCATGGGGAGGAGCAGAAGGGAAAATGGCTTTTGTCTACAGTACACACCTTGGGGGATGCTGGGATGCAGAAAAAGATTTATGAACTGAAAACACCGAGTTGAGGTGGGATAGACCCCAGGCAGATAAACACGAGAACAATAAACCAAGACTACACCATGACACAGACACTTGATTAACCCTGTCATCTATTTAAAAAAAAAAAAAAAAAGTCTAGGATATAAATCTCTCAATGCAATCCTTAAATCCTTTCATATACTACAAGAACCTGAACAAAAAGACACAATTCAATACACATCCATAAACATACCATTGTATGCACATTTGCACACAAATGATTATCCGCATTGTCACGTCAATCTGCAGACATGCAGAAATATGCCTGTATTTATCTGCAGATAACTACCTTTAAGACTACTGAATGTTTAAAGTTGAAAGCAGGCTGTCCATGTCTTTGGAAATTGTTTGCACAATTTCTTTCAAATCAGAGGGGGGAAAAAAAGAAAACATGGTGTACACTACTGTAATCCCACACAGCAGTAAAACAGCATTCTGTTACTGTGCTGGTCATTGTAGTGTACTCTACTGTAATCCCCACACAACAGTGACACAGCATTCTGTTACTGTGCTACAGTCATTGTAGTGTACTCTGCTGTAATCCCACACAGCAGTGAGACAGCACTGTTACTGTGCTACAGTCACTGTAGTGTACTCTACTGTAATCCCACAGCATTCTGTTACTGTGCTACAGTCATTGTAGTGTACTCTACTGTAATCCCACACAGCAGAGAGACAGCATTCTGTTACTGTGCTAGTCATTGTAGTGTACTCTACTGTAATCCCACACAGCAGTGAGACAGCATTCTGTTACTGTGCTACAGTCACTGTAGTGTACTCTACTGTAATCCCACACAGCAGTGACACAGCATTCTGTTACTGTGCTACAGTCATTGTAGTGTACTCTACTGTAATCCCACACAGCAGTGAGACAGCATTCTGTTACTGTGCTCCCACACAGCAGTCACTGTTACTGTGCTACTCACTGTAGTGTACTCTACTGTAATCCCACACAGCAGTGAGACAGCATTCTGTTACTGTGCTGGTCATTGTAGTGTATTCTACTGTAATCCCACACAGCAGTGACACAGCATTCTGTTACTGTGCTACAGTCAGTGTATGAAGATTACTTACTCCAAGTGAGATAGAGTCTTTATATGAATACCAAGGTATTACAAGAGAAATACATGTGTCAGCAAAACATAGTACTAAATATTAAAATGTGTTCCTGTCTTTTGGTATAAAGAAAAATATATAATACAACATCTTAATACAGTTCAGACTCGTTAAAACTGACTGTTCCACAGTGAACTTAAAATACTACTATTACTAATAATATTAATACTAATAATACTAATAATAGAGAGTGGTGAGGCTACACAATGGGTTACCAAGTCACTGATACTGAATCATGCGGATCCACAGACACCCAATTTGACAGTTTTTAAACTAGATGAGCCTAAATAAATGGGCTCCACTTGTTTGTAATTTTGATAATGTATCTTATATTGCAAAGCCTGTGTCCACCTTTAGACCTGTACGTGTCTGTTCTGGACTCTTATTCTATCAGCCTATAGAGGATTCAAGCAAACTGTGCTGAATGTAAATGAACCCGCCCACAGACAGCCGTGACCTACAAGCAGTATAACCAGGCTGGGAGAAGCAGGCTAACTTCCCATTCATCACATTCTTTGATTTCTCTGTTACTGCTGGATCAGGGTCACAACTCCAGTGGTCCGAGCACCCAATTTGACAGTTCTTAAACTAGATGAGTCTAAATAAATGGGCTCCACTTCTTTCTTCTTCAGAGGTCTGAGCAGGTCCTTCTTTCTTCTTCAGAGGTCCTGTTCAGGACTCTTATTCTTTCAGCCTTCAGAGGTTCAAGCAAACTGTGCTGAATCTAAATGAAGAGGCCCACAGCAGGTGACCTTCAAGCAGTATAACCAGGCTGGGAGAAGCAGGCTAACTTCATTCATCACTTCAGAGGTCCTGTTACTGCTGGTCCTTCTTTCTTCTCCAGTGGTCCGAGCAGGTCCTTCTTTCTTCTTCAGAGGTCCGAGCAGGTCCTTCTTTCTTCTTCAGAGGTCCGAGCAGGTCCTTCTTTCTTCTTCAGAGGTCCGAGCAGGTCCTTCTTTCTTCTTCAGAGGTCCTAGCAGGTCCTTCTTTCTTCTTCAGAGGTCCGAGCAGGTGCTTCTTTCTTCTTCAGAGGTCCGAGCAGGTGCTTCTTTCTTCTTCAGAGGTCCGAGCAGGTCCTTCTTTCTTCTTCAGAGGTCCGAGCAGGTCCTTCTTTCTTCTTCAGAGGTCCGAGCAGGTCCTTCTTTCTTCTTCAGAGGTCCGAGCAGGTCCTTCTTTCTTCTTCAGAGGTCCGAGCAGGTCCTTCTTTCTTCTTCAGCGGTCCGAGCAGGTGCTTCTTTCTTCTTCAGAGGTCCGAGCAGGTGCTTCTTTCTTCTTCAGAGGTCCGAGGAGGTCCTTCTTTCTTCTTCAGCGGTCTGAGCAGGTGCTTCTTTCTTCTTCAGAGGTCCAAGGAGGTCCTTCTTTCTTCTTCAGAGGTTTATCAGCTGGTGGCCAGAAGCACTGTATTGAGGAGACTCTTATTTAATTTTTTTTATTATTATGTTATTATTTGTTTTGAAGGTCAGACAAGACCTAGTGTTTTTTTTTTTTTTTTTTTTTTTTTTTTAAGTCACTGCCGCTCATTTTTGGAGACTGATTCTCAAATTATCCACAAAACGCATATCACTAATGCCACTGAAATTCATGGCCGCAGCGGGTGAAAATTCAAAATACGAGCCAGTGTGCCTTCACATACCACTCTTAGATGTTATACTCCAAACAAGCTAAAGGTAACTGAACAAACGCAAGTGTGACAGATTCATAGCTGGACAGGCAAACTGCCCCTGCAAACCACAAGACTATGATACGCTCAATACACTTACCTGGACAAGTAGTTATCTAGATGTACGCAAAAAGACAGAGAACCCCAGAGAATGTCTCCTACTGGGGCACTAATACAAGTATACATTGGAGGGCTCATCTCCCAGCACTGGCCAGGGCCCACATGTGTCAAGGCAAACATTTAAGGTAGCATGGCTGCAGGCAACACGCAATCAAGTTATCAAAATCCCATTCTTCCATCTCTCTTTCCAATCATCTCTTCCATCCCAGCGTGATTAATCTCTCTCTGCGACTCCCTTCTTCACTCATCTGTCTTTCTCGTTTCTATGTAAACCTCTCTACCTGCATAATCCCCATTGGGTTTCTCAGTCCTGGCCAGTGTTGCATCAGTCTCGTTCTACTTTATAACAGCAGTTCTGTATGTTTGTGTTTACTGATATCATTATTTCTCCTTGACCCAATGCGCTTCAGGAAAGCACTTCTGACCATATGTTTGCCCGCTGAATCGTACAGTGAACACTCCTCTCATGAATGAACAAGTATTGGTAACGATCCTAATGCAACACAAGGGCTCGGTGTACATGAGGCATGAAACCTTGACTCCTGAAACGTATTACAATAACCAGATCTATACATCTGGCCTTCTTAACCTTGTGGGACCCTTGCAGGATGTGGGTTTATTTGCTATTGTGGAGGGGAAAATTATATCTCATGCAATTTCAGTACTAACCTCTGAGCTGTTTGTTCATGTGTTTGCTTAACCTGTGTGACTTAAAAAGGGATCATACCAATGTAATAAGAAGTTTGAAGTTTATTTTTGATAATGTTTAGAATTAAGAAATACACTTTTATAGTCTGGACATTTCTCTTCCTCTTTCAGCCTTCATCACACATCCTGTTATTGCTAAGTGAAGAGGGTTTAAGGTAGACTGAAAATGCCCATATATAGTCATGCTTTAAAGTAACTGCAAGAAAGCCTACATGACAAGACAGAGATTGTCATGGTGCCAGGAGGAACAAGACATGCTCTCTAAAGCCATAATAAATTAATTATAAGTAGTTATGATATTAGTTATATGATATGTTGTTATTGTATAATTTGATAAGCCACTTTAATGTTGCTACTGCTATGACTGTTTAGGGTTTTCATGCTCAGGTTTATAAGATTTCGGTATAATATAATAATGTGTTATTATCGGTAGTTGTTTGTGAACACACTTCCTCTGTCTTTCTGAAGGACAGGTGGCCCTTATAAGGGATGGAAAGTTACTGACTACTAGCTAGAAAGAGGAAGTTCTATTTCTTTAGCAACCGCAAGCTGCTTCCGTGGCACTTCACAGAAATGTCACCGACTTACTTTTATTTTAGGGTGCTTGCAATTTAAATAAGTTGTTATGATTGGTCTCATCTTAATCTTCCAAGTTGTTGCTATCCGCTAATATTGAGTTAAGATTCTGTGATTACAATAACTGTAGGTTACAAGGTATATATTATGCTTACTGGCTCTACGTAGGCAGAACACAGATCGATTTTCTAACATCTGCGTGTGTTGCTCGGGTTTGCAAACTATTAAACTTATACACTCAAACTTGTCTTGCTGAATCTCTGCCCTGCAGGAAGTTGAGAGATAAAACTTCCATCACACTATATATCTATATAAGAAGACTGTGTCAGAAGATGGAGACAAGATGGCTAAGAATTATGGTCTTAAACACCCCCATCCCCAGCTCAAATATTTAAAACTGTGTCTGACCAATAGAATCCGACAAAGAAAGTTCCAAACACACAAGACTGTAAGGCTGTGTTCGAAGGTAGTTTTAAACCTCCAAAGGTTTATCAGGTGTCATTAATACACAGTATGTTTTTTTTTTTTCTTCCTGTTAACAGAAACCGTTTGACAATGTGTGGATACTATAAAATCACACATTAAATGTCACTCGCATGCAAAATTCGATCTTTTGATTTGTATAATGCATATTACGTAAACAAAAGTTGTTGTATTAAAATCCACTACTAAATAAGAAAGCAAAATTGCTTTCTTTTTAACGAAGTAATACAAACCTGCTTAGAGGGAGAACGTCCTGCTGGACTGTAACTGCACATCAAATCCCCCCCCCCCCGCTCAAAACACTGTCAGACCCCCACAGTTTATAGTGTCAATATTCCTGACTGTATGGGCTAGCAGTAGGCATGATATTTTACTGAAAATACCGACCGTTATTACTATAAAACAATCTTTTTACACACACTGTAATGCTAAAAATGTTAGGTAATTGGGTGACATACGATAGAATAATCTTAACCCACACCGGGGGGGGGGGGGGGGAATCTAAAATTGGCAGGAGGCGGACCAAACACAGCCATTCAAAAGAGCAGTAATCCGATATTGCTCACTGCTGCAGCAATTGCTGGTACAAGAAGATGTCTAAGACATGCTCATAGGCTACACTGTTGCAGAGTGTCAAAGCCAATCTCAGCGAGTCAGTGCAAAGTTGAGAACGGTCTACACAGAAAAGAGTTATTTACCTCCAGCACGGAACTGGATAAGGAATGAAATATGTGGAACTCACCCCCCTTTCATGCACCATTAGCACTTTTTAAAACATATTAGAAATAGACCATAATATTGCAATGGAAGCAGAGTGTGTCACTTTGTATTACATCTTTTATTTCGCTACATTTTGACATGTCTGGGTGGGCGACTAGAGAATTATTTATTTTTAATTAAATTGTATACCTAATTCACTACAGTGCATAAACTAATCTCGTACCCCCACGTTTCAGTACTCCCTCAACATAATACAGTTGATAAGACACGGTAAGGAATGATGAGCTATCTAAATGGGGCTTGGCTCTTCATATATGGTGATTACACAACCAGAGGTCTGATGGGGGTCAGCGTTTAGCCTTCTGCTCTCTATAGCAGTCACTAGTCAACTCAATCAGAAAATTGAATATTTACTAAAATTACTTTGAAAAATAAAATACAAAAATCTAACTGCAAACATAAAATGGGTTGACATGACCTTGACCTACCATGTAATGTTTTGAATACACACTAAAAAACATCTCATACAATGAAACTCTGAGGTACGCAAAAAGCGTTTTGATTGAACGCTTTATTCAGGCAAGTAATAAGACTTGAAATATACACACACACACACACACACACACACACACACACACAGACAGCACCAGTAAAAAGCTTGAGTACACTTGCTGGAAACTAGTTTTTTTTTTCATAATTGACAATGTTTTACGTCGCATATGTTTCTGTAAATACTTGAAAATGAAAACACATGTTACAATATACAAAACAAAACATAAGGAGTATCAAAGCAATGTTCAAGAAAATTGAAAACTGTCTCTAAATCTTGGGATTCCTCAAAATAGCCACCCTTTGCCTTAATAACAGCCTCACAAGCACGAGGCATTCGGTTAACAAGCTTCAGCAGGAAATCACCCGACATGTCTTCCCAGCTCTTCTGCAGCAGTTCCCAGAGATATAGGGCACTTGTGGGTAGCTTTGCTTTGACTCTTCTGTCCAGTTTATCCCATACAAGTTCTATGGGATTGAGGTCTGGAGACTGGGTAGGCCAGGTGTTTAGATTGAGTTGTCCTTCACTTTCCTTCTTCGCCAGATAGTTCTTGCACAACTTTGAGGTGTGTTTCGGATCATTATCTTGCTGAAGAAAGAAGGACTGCCCAACTAGCCGTAGTCCTGATGGATTGGCATGCCTCTGAAGTATGCTATGATAGCCATGCTGGCTGAGCGTGCCATGGACTTGGTAAAGATCACCAACTCTGTCACCAGCAAAGCAACCCCAGACCATGACACTGCCTCCTCCATGCTTGACAGTGGGAACCACACATGCAGAACTCATGCGCTCACCCTCTCTGTCTTACAAATACTCGGAGGGTGGACCCAAATATTTCAAATTTTGACGCAGCGGTCCATAAGACCGACTTCCACTCCTCAAACGTCCAGTTTCTGTGTTTTTTGGCCCAAGCAAGTCTCTTCCTCTTATTCTGCACTCTTAACAATGGTTTCTTTGCAGCAATTCTTCCAGTTAGGCCAGTTTCACAAAAACTCCCCTGAACAGTTGATGTTGAAACATCTGTACTTCTAGTAGCATTTAGCTGAGCTTGTATTTCAAGGGCAGTTAATCACCGGTTTCGCAGACTTGTGACTCGAATTAACTTGTTCTCTAATTCTGAGGTCACCCTTGGCCTGTCTGACCTTGTTCGGTCCTCATGAGTGCCAGTTTCTTCAAATCATTTGATGGTCTTGGCCACAGCAGTTACAGACACTTGCTAAGTTCTTGCAATTTGTGTTAAAGATTGACATTCATTTCTTAAAGCAATTTTTCTTTGCTTAACGTAGCATACTTTGCCATTTTCTTTTCCCTTACATTCAGGAATGACAAACTTGTACCTATATTTATAGTACTCATGGACCCTCACCTGTTAACAATAATTGGTGACAAAGGTTAATTAGGTAACATGCTAGTTAACTCAGAGAACATCTAACAAAGACACTTTTATACTTAGTCCAGAGTTCTAATGCTATGTTATACACATTTCAGACTTTTAACTGACTTGGGCTTCAGACTGAAATCCCCTTGCATTTTCATTTTCATGAATGCAATTCACTTATGATTATCAGCTTATATAAGTACACATATCATATAATGAAATATTAAGTGTTTATAGACAAGTTTATACAGTTAAAAGCATAGATAATCATGAAAAACCTGGTTTCAAGCAGGTGTACTAAAACTTTTGACTGGTACTGTATATATGGATGAAGGCTATTATTTGCATGCTGAGGCATTCTTTAAAAAAAAAAAAAAACATTATATCACAGTAGTGATGTCAAAAAGTGATAATTCATAGAGGAAAATATACTTGAACTTTGACCCATTCGACTCAGAAACCATCAATTTCAATTCAAAACACAAAATGTCTTGTTTTCAATCACTCGACAACACCCACAGTAAAGAAATGTTCATTAATGATCAACAAAATGAGAATACCTTAAAAAAAAAAAAGTAAAGCTGGTACATTCGTATCTCAGAGAAACTGATAACGACACAGAACGTCTGTACAGCACTGAAACACTACGTTTAAAAAACCAAACCGTACTGCTGAACCTCGTCTTCTTTCATATTAGCATGACAAGGGTATCCATGTGTTCTAAAAAATAAAAGATGGGCCTCTTCAGTGAGTTACAGGAAAACAAATCAACAGTCCTAAGCACCTTTCACCACTGTTCCACGGTCCAATTGCTGTTCTTGTGCACATTTTAGCCTTTTAGTCTTGTTCCCTTTCTTAACAGAGGTATTCTTACTGCAACACATCCTTAAAGTCCTGATTTCAAGAGTGATCTTCGTACTGTTGATTTGATGGACAGCGACACCTGTGCCTTCTGCCAGTTCTGTTGTCAATTCAACGCTTGTCTTCTTTCTATTCCTTAAGGATATTATCTTCAAGTATTGCTCATCCTTGTTAGACAGCTTTTTGGGGTCTTCCAGTCCTGGGTTTGTCAATTACAGATGATGTTTCTCTGTACTTGTTAATTATGCTTTGGATACCACACATTGAAAATTGAGTGATGCAAGTTATTTCACTCAGGGTTTTTCCTTCTTTATGCAAGTAAATGTTATAATAGTAAAACACTAGTGGAGGCTTTGAGTAAATTCTTGATGCTCATAATGCATCAGAGTAGAAAAATGCAACATATCTAAGACTTTTGCGCAGTATGTATATACATACATACATGTATGTGGGATGGGATGAATACAGCAGTTTTGCATGGCCGTTGCAGATCCACATTATAAACACATGAGCATAACAATAGTGTGTAACGTTCCTCTCTAGTTTCTGAGATACGAATGTACCAGCTTTACATCAACATTTTTTTTTTTTTAAGGTATTCTCATTTTGTTGATAATGAATTAACATTATATACATATATATATATATATTATATATATATATATATATATATATATATATATATATATATATATATATATATATATATATATATATATATATATATATATATATATATATATATATATATATTGTGAGCCAGCTCACAAGTTTACCACCAGGAGTCATTCATGGCAGGCTTGGTATGAGCCCACAGAGGTTGCCAGGAATGACCAGATGGACCTGTGGGCAGCACACATGCCTGCCATGATGTCAAGGAGTTAACGGACCGACAGGCTGCAGGTGTGGTTAGGTAGGCAATTAGGGTTTGACTATTGTTAGACTATCATTGGCCTTAATTGGCCCACGCCTGTAGCCTGTAACGGCTAAATACCTGGCTGGTAAAAGGGAGCGTGTGCCGCTAGTCTGTTGGGTTGTTTGTTTTGTTTGCCTGCCTGAGAACTTCTGAGGATTATCTACAATAAGATTGGAACGGGATAACGTGATGGTCCTTTGCATCTGCGCTTCCATGTTCTCTGCAGGGGCTATGAGGAACGGCCTGTCCGCTGCTGAGATTCGCAAAGGGACTGGACTGCGGAATAAGGGTAGGAGAAGGGTTCCTAAAGAAGAAACCCAAAACCCAGGTGGAATTACCTATTCACCAACTGGACGGGGTTATTGATCTGGTTGGTTTACATCAGCAATTTTGCTTTGGTGGTTTGGTTTTTGTTTGAAACCTTGTTTGAACTGTTTATTTTCTTTTGGACATTGCAATATAAGAGCCAGCTGTATAGAATACTGGAATAAAGACTTGCTTTGTTTTGGAAACTACTGTCTGTTTTCTTCATGTGCACCTACCCGCTCTATTCTATATGTATGTATATATATATATATATATATATATATATATATATATATATATATATATATATATATATATATATATATATATATATTACACACACACACACACATACACAGATGCTCTGCAAAGATTGCTATGATTTGTTTACAATAGGTTTGAAATGGCAGTAAGTAATTATCCCTGAAAGCATGATGTGTTAATTGCATTACCACAGAATTAGATGTTGGCTAGATACCATACTTACTCGAATTTAAGATCGCACCTTTGTGGCCAAAATGAAAGTTCAAATTTCGGGGGAGCGAGTTGGATTCAAAGTTTTCAGTTGGGGCACCAATTTATATTTGCGCATGTCAATTATTCTGGTGCGCTTGAACAAGACCAACTGTACACAGCACTGCCCACTGCAGATATTACTCTCGGCACAGTACTGGTGCATTAAAATGGCTGCACAGTGAACTTCATGAACATTTTTTGATGCAGCTTTTAAAAGAAAAGTAATCTTGTTTGCTGAAGGAAAGAGAAACTGCAGCCTCTATGTGTCAGAAGATGGAGATGCAATCGAAAGGCTATGCAATACTGTAATATTACCAGTGTAGTACTCGTTGAAATGATCAACGCGGGTCTGGCTTCAAAATAAACAATCATTCATTTATATATCTTTCTTTCTCTATCTGGAGGAGCACAAGAAACAGGAACACTAAGGTAATGGAGGATTCTCCCTCGTTCTCTGATTCTCTAACTTACTTTCTGTTATTATGGTCTGTGCCTGGTTTAACTATGGGAACCGCACTAGTGTAAACTCAAAAGTCCTAACTCAAACCTAAAATGAGCTACACATTTCTGTCTTGCACTCATTTTGCTTACAAACGAGGACAATAAAACAGACTGAAATAAAGTTATAGAAATAGAAATATAGAAATAAAGTTATATAAAGCAGACTGAAATAAAGGAATTTACCCTTTCCCAGCTACCATAACCTGTGATGACTGTCGTTCAGTACTAAAAGTACTGTACCTAAATTTTCTTTTCCCATTTGCATTTGTAATATAGTAGGTGACGTACGCTGATGCTGTACATTAATATAGTGTTCCCTGCTCGCACCTAGAAATTAGTAATTTAACTGTTAATTATTGTGTTTTTTTCATTAAGATTTAAATGTGACTTGCATTCAGGGTCTTTTTTTTGGTGTCCGTATTTGGGTTTGATAAACACGGTAAATGCTTTCAGCAGGACTCAGATGAAGCTCTCCTCTAGAACGTGCTTGTCAGTTGTTTTTAGAGCTTTAAAAAGCAGAAGACGACAATTCTAAAAATGGGTAACACTTTACATCAAGTGTCTTACTGCACTAATAACAATGTGAGTACATGTGCGGTACACAGTAATTACACTGCGAACACATAACCAGCTGTGTTAGTAAGTGCAATTATTACAACACACCAGCAACTGCCAACATTTTTCATTTCGTAATTCAGCATGTTGTTGCACTGTATAACACATGTGTGTAATTACTGTGTTAATACAGTGTATTTATAACACATGGCCCCATTAAAACACATTAGTACCAACTATACTTCTAACTATGCCAAGAGGGTAAATCTTGCAGTCTGAATGTCACCGACAACACATTCTACATATTTAAACCAAAACAGAACCCCCTAAGGTTTTAAGCAATACATTATCTTACTTGTTTATTTAGATTTAATGCCTGTTTATAAGTGGTTTGGTTTCTACCGCTGATCATGTTTCGGGCATTTCTCTTGCACAGACCTAGAAGAACTATTACATGTAATTACTGTGTTCCAGTGACACCAGGAGCTCCTCCTACAGCAGAGGTGAATCATACCTTGATGCTCCCACCAATGAGGTCGGGCGGCTCATCATCCGTTTCCAAAGCAACGTTGATGGTGGCGAAGGGGCGGCTGGCCATCTGCTGCATCTCACGCAGGAGTTGCTATGGAAACAAGAAGTGTAAAGTTACAGGGTGGAGAGTGGATGTTCCCACCCTAACCAAGCCGACTTACAAGATTAACCATTGCAAACTAGAGAATGTTATTCAGTGTACATTCACTTTGTTAGGGTGGTCTGCTCCCTTCCTCCGTTAAAAACACAATTAGCATGGAGCTATCAATAAAACCATGGATCTGAACAGCTTTATCCTTTGGCTCTGCACTAACCTGCCTTGGGTTACCCACAACCCAACCCATCCCGACCTCAGGCTAGGTGATTTTATCACACCATAAAAACAACTCTTAAAATGATTTAAACACATAGTAGAAAACAGGTCTGTATTGGAGAGTTTAAGGACAGCAGTACTGATCTTCATTTCAAGATACACTGTCAGTCAATTTTCCAGGGCTCCAGCGTCTGTGTTTGTGTTAATTCTGAATGGATGTTCTTTTGCCTCTTGTTTTACTGCTGTGATTATCTGTTTTGCTTCCAGTGAGTACCCATCAGGATTCACCAGCTCAAGTTGTTCATTTAGTTAAACTCATCGACACAATTCCCCCCAGTTCTCTGGTGCATGCAGGGTAACCCTGAGTGATCCCTGTTTCTGCTCACTTTCATTTGCCTGCATGGCTGGTTCAGATAATGAAGTGAATGATTGGTGTCTGGATAAAGCAATTTGCACTGCCGTCTTCATCAACATTAGTGCTTGAAAGCAGTTGATTTTGGAGTTTGGTTATGCTTGAGCTCAAGTAAAATCAGCTTGTTGAAGTGGTCACAAGCCCAAAAGTATACAGATACTGCTGTAAGGTGACAAATCTGATGTCTTCAAGTGCACACAATACCAATTGCTAAATTAGCAAGTTTCCATTTATTGATTCCAATATTCAGAAGTTACACACATATAGATTAAACATGCATTGTTAGGCACAGCAAATGTGGCACCTAGTTATTAACAGTTACCTAATGTTCTGGGAGGTAGCTCAGATATGGAGCTGGTCTGTCATCAGGAGGGGATTCAGTATCTTTTTTTCACTCGCACTCTCAAGTGCCTGTCTTATATAGCTTAGCTAACTGTGTGTGTAGCTGAACTTTGTGAACTCTGGTTACACTGTTTTCCTAACAATATCTAAAACACTACCAATTTCTTGGCATGAATTACAAAGTTGTTCCAGACATAGAACACACAGCAAGGTCAGATCAGTACCCAGTTTATGAAGTCCTTGTCATGATAACAGCACACCTTGCAGCTGTGCTCAGGATAGTGTTTTCACAATATATATGTTAAACCCCTACACTACCACTGCATCAAGTAATAAATTAACTTTTGTTTCTTTATATCACCAACGCAGCTTTCTGAAAATATGAGCATGCAGTCTGACAGCTGTCCATCTATTGCACTACTCCAATAAGGTATGTTATACAGTTGCATCTTTAAAAATAATGCAAGCCATGCTAAACACATGCCATTGCAACAAAGTAATTTAACACTGAAGGGCCCTCCATTCCAGTGTCCTTGGTACAAATCAACTTTCTGCTTGGGGACATCATTTGTTGCCCTTCCCCTCCTGTTGTATGAAACCATAAAAATACATAATCAAAACAAGTATACTTTTAAAACAAAACCAGAAACTTTTCAGTATCACTTTGAAATAGAATGGATATTCTTTATAAACCAGAAAGAGAAATGTTTTATCTAAACTCTAATCAAATGACACCGTCCATATATAAATCCCCTCCAGGTGTTGACATTTAAGCCACTCCATTAATGTTGGTTATAAAGCAGCTGGTTCTATCTGTGTTTGCAGTGTATAATTCACAAGCTTTTCCTATTCGAGATAAAGACTAGATAAGGTGTCCCAGGCTGTGCTCCCAGGGGCAACCAGCGCAATGCAGTTATTGAGCCGTCTCTCATATTACACTATGACCTGGTGATGCTGCACACTGCTACCCCTGACACGTCTCCGAGTCTGGGATGGATTAACAGCAGCGATCTCTGGAGTGGGACCATCAGAGGGACTCAGAAAATCAATTGACTAGAGCGGGGGATAGTGCACAGCTACAATGCATCAGTGATAGTAGAACTGATCTCAGACAGTCACTGATATACTGCACACAATTTAAATGAGCCACTTTGGGGGGAAAAAGGCATTTATTTGTGAGTACAGATGAGTACAGTCCGAAAACTTATCTGATATAGGTATGTATGGAACATGTAACGATAATACCAGAACTCCTTCATAAACAGTGCTAGTTCTGGCTATTAATGGCAAGCGGACGGACACACAGAAATCAATTAAAAATAAAAACCTAAGCATTCACCCCCTTTGCTTTGACACTCCTAAATAAGCTCAGGTGCATCCAATTGCCTTCAGAATTCACACAATAAGTTAAATGGAGTCCATCTGTGTGCAATAAAAGTGGTTCACATGATTTCAGATTAAATATACCTGCCTCTGTAAGGTCCCACATTTGGATAGTGCATTCAAAGCAAAGATACTACAATGAAGACCAATGATATTTCAAAACAACTCTGGGATAAAGTTGTGGAAAGGCACAGATCAGGAGAGGGGTATAAAAAGAATTCAAAAGACATTGAATATCCCTTGGAGAACAGTCAAGTCGACCAATAAGAACTGGAAGGTATACAGCACCACCCAGAATCTACTTAGAGCAGGCCGTCCTCCCAGGTAAGAAGGGCAGCCAGGTAAGAAGGGCATTGGCCAGAGATGCCACCAAGAGGCCAGTGACAACTCTGAAAGACCTACAGCATTCCATGGCTGAGATGGGAGAAACTGTCCATGTGTCAACAATAGCTGAGGTACTCCATAAATCTGGCCTGCATGGAAGAGTGGAAAGAAGGAAGCCATTTCTGAAAAAAGCCAATGTAAAATCCTGCTTGGAATTTGCAAAAAGGCATGTGGGAGACTTTGAAAAGATGTGGCAAAAGATTTTGTGGTCCGATGAAACAAGAATTGAACTATTTGGCCTAAATGCAGAGTTACAACTGGCGCAAACCCAACACAGCACATCACCCAGGTAACACAATCCCTACTGTGAAGCATGGTGATGGCAGCATCATGCGACGGGGATGCTTTTCATCTGTAGGGACTAGGAAGCCTGTCAGGGTAGAGGGCAAAATGAATGGAGCTAAATACAGGCAAATCCTTGAGGAAAATCTGCTTCAGTCTGCAAAAGACCTAAGACTGGGACGGAGATTCACCTTTCAGGACAATGACCCCAAGCACACAGCCAAAGCGACACTGCAGTGGCTGAAAAACAAGAAAGTGAATGTCCTAGAGTGACCCAGTCAAAGCCCGGACTTGAATCTGATTGAGAATCTGTGGCAAGACTGACCACCAGCGATCCCCATCCAACTTGACAGAGCTTGAACAATATTGCATGATCTAGACATGTAAACGTGGTAGAGACTTACCACAAGACTCACAGCTATAATTGCTGCCAAAGGTGGTTCTACCAAGTACTGACTCAGGGGGGTGAATACTTATCTAACCAAGACATTTCAGTTTTTTTTTTCATTAACTGTTGTTTCACATCAAAGTGTTGAGTTGGTTGTGTAAATCAAAGGGAAAAACAAATGTGTTGAGGTTGTGATGATGACATTGGTATGAACGTTCAGTTAGCAATGAATTAGGAAAGAGAGTCAAAGGTTAACTGAACAACTTGTTTTAAATGGCCATGATTATTTCGCTGGCGCTACAATGAGGGAAACCACGATTCTTATATTTACGTTTGCTTGGCTTGGGAAGTTGGCTGGTGGCAGATATCGGGATGGTCATATAACAGGTAAAAATAGCACTGTTTTTATATTGGTGTCATTTGTTCAAAGAGAATAGCTGGTGGTATGCGAAGGTGGCGTTATAAAAGGGGGGCGGTATAACACACGAAAACTGTACTATCAGTTGACAAACTCCACTCTGCTCAGGGCACAAAGCGCTAATGGATCCCTGACTCAATGCACTCCAGTAATTGCACCAATATTAATCGTATTAATCAAAAGCATATTAAGAGCCTCTAAATCACTGTTGCATCACAGTGAGTGAACTCTGGTGGATTCAGCTGTTGTTTCAACACAGTAATACTACTGAATTGCTTATTTCACTAACATGCTCTACTAGTTTGGTTTCCAGACCAAGGCACTTGGGAGCAATAAAGAATGAACAATAAAAGATTGCTTGTTAAAACAACCAGAAATTTTGTATTTTAGTCTTTGTCATATTAATTAGCAGTGCTAGGGTTCATAACATTTTATTTTATTTCTTTATTTATTTAATTCTCTTATATTAAGTGTATGGCGCCAATACTTTTGTCTCCTCTCTCGGGCATTTCAAGGGAACACACTAGCACTGTTACAGCTCAAGAAGCGCCACAACTAAAAGAATGGTTTTCCTCCATACAATTTTATATCAGTAATGGTGTAACATTTTTTAATCTGTATGGGACCCTGCCACTGCACCTGTAATGCAGTACAATAAGACCTAATTGGCAAGATCATAATTCAAGCATTTTGCTCCTGCAACCTATAGAAAATGACTACAGCACAAGACAGCACACTCTGAAAGAAAACGACAAGCCCTTGGGACAGGGCAAGATCAATAAAGTAAACATTTCTTCCACTTATAGGATTGTGGGGGATTCGGTTCACAGAGCTGCCAGTTTTGATTTGCTGTCCAAATCTGATCAGCTTTTCAACCATTTGGCTAGATTCTCCCTTCCTTGAGATTTAAAAGATACAGCATAGCAAGGGGTTGTCTAAAATCCACCCTTAGGAAAAAATACTCTAACAATGTTGTTGTACTATACATGAATGATAAAGATTAGCATGTTGAGTCCAACACTATGTACAAACATGTATTAACATAATGGTACACTGTTTATCAATAGCTAAGAAACAAGCTGAGCGTTTTGTTTTGAAAACCAGTGTAAAAACTAGCACAGTACAAAATATGGAAGTAACTGAAGTGAGCCGGCATCCTACGACTGTTACATGCTATATGTATTCCATTAAAAAGATTAATGTCCCTGAGGGGCTTGCTTGTGCTGTGCGAGTTACAGTCAGGCGAGCGCAGGTTTGTGTACGGGCTGTGAAGCCGACTCTGCTGCTCCTGCGGGTTAGGGATCGTTTCTCCTCATTTCGTTACACTGGACCTTACCCAGCGTGGAGATGGTCACTCCATGAGACGCGGGCAGCAACGCTGGGCGAGATTTCTTTTTTCTGCCAGCATGATCGATAGACATGATTCAATATTATGGCAATTTTTTTGGTAAATATATAAAACATTGCTGCTTGTTTTATAGCACTACTAGGTACTTCATCTTGAGCATCTCAAATACTTCCCTCAATCCCCCCTAAAGATCTAGCCTTGCAAAGCTGCTGATTAAAAAAAAAAAAACCCCACCAAGACACAAGCTTTAACTTATTTATCCCATATTATTACTATTATTATTAAGATGCCAGTGCAAGGAGAATGCCATTATTTCCATGAATGTACTTCTGTGGTATTTGAACTGTTCTGTTTCTTCATGTAGCTGGGCTGAGGAACGTGTTAACAAGCTTGACTGCAGCATGTGCCACTATAGCTTGTTCGTTCAACTCAAAAGTTAAAGCGACTCTCTTTCACTTGAGCAGAATTGTAAAGAGAGAACCCAAACCAGCCTGACGCCAATTAGCAAATGAGCCTTGACAAGGTGTTTGCTTATCTTAGTGTACTGTATAGTCTTCATAATTGTATTAACAGTCTATTGCTTTACACTACCCATGTAGGAATTATATATGCATTATACTTCAGCCAGTCCAACAACCTGGTTGTAAAAATCAATTGTGAAAATAAACCAAAACTGTGGGGGCCCGCCTACTACAAACTGCAGCGAAACTCAATGTGTTCGGGCTGTTCTTTGAATGTAGAACGGATGCCGCAAGACGTATGAAAGAATGACAATACTCCCACTTTTTTTTACTTGTGCGGAGCCTGGATGAAATGTGTAATGGGGGTTAACTGTAGGGTTAACTGGAGGACTGTAGATGGAGAGGACACAAAGTTATCTTGTTTTATTTCATTTAATGGCTGTGTAGCGTGAGAGTCAATCCGGTGTAAAAGTGCTGCAAATAAATTCCTGAAGTGACCCGACCCCATCACTAGAAAATGCATCAGTGGGAAAAGGGGGTTGAAATAAACAGCGTAAATTCAAAGAGGGCTCTGCCTAGGACGTTAAGGTGTTGCAAAGAAGCCGTGTCATTCTTACCTTTTCTTACAAATACACAAGGCATTAATTAATTTCCTTTTACTGTGAAACACCTTTCATTTCCCAAGGACATCTGCAAAATGCACCTTCACAACACTGTAACAAAGACTTTAGAATTTGCCAAGGCAAATCACTGACAAGAACCACAAACTAAAATGATTTTCAATACAAATTATTATGTATTACCGGTTCATTGTAATAGAATGTAATCTATATTCATTTAATAAATCATTTAATGAATTCTGCAATTATTAAAAAAATAAATCAAATTGGTATAAAATTAAAGAGACATGATTTTTATTTTATTTTAGGGTGCTTATTATTTAAATGTGTAGTATTCCAATTAGAAGTTTCATATGCAGGGCTATTAGTGGTGGCAATATCTTAATGTTAAAAAGCTAGCTGTAAACATTTAGAGCACTGGTTCTCAACTCTGGCCCGAGACCCAATCCAGTCCAGGTTTTTACTCCAAGCAGGTTCGAATGTAGTTAAATGAAGCTGCTAAGAGGCCATTAACCAATTTCGGGCCTGCTTGGAGTAAAGACCAGGACTGGAATGGACAGAGTTGAGTACCATTAATTGAGAGATTTGCCCAAGTGTTTAAATGTTGTAAAAATCTGCAGACTCTATATAGGTGTTACAGTGTACAGTATGTATACAGTGCAGGCCAACTTACTTGATGGCTTTATCGATTGGTTGAAAAAATGCTTAATACTATACAGAACCCACTTTTGAAGGGAATACTGAATGAGGTTAATACAGCTTTTGACGCAGGGCAACAAGCCACAAGGAAGGAGGAGAATTACCTGAAGTAGAACTCTTATCAAAACACCCCTTTCCTCTTGGTCGCCCTGGCACCTCACCTCATGCTCTCAAAGCTTTATTTACACCTTTAGGTTCATCAAAACAGAACGAGGAGGCAAGAAGAGGGGTTTGCCAGGGGCGTAGGCAATAGGTCTTGGCAGAACTCCCAAAGTTAAATTACACTACAAGTAGATTTTTCCTTCCATCATGTCAATAAAGAGTAAGACTCACGTTACCTGGTTACTACCCGACACGGGATTGAACATGAAAAACAAAGTTTAGTGTTCCTTCAAAGTTATATAAGAACATTTACAAACTCAGCACACTCACTCCCATCCTCTGCCCAGAGCTGGAGCTGCAAAGAGTGGCATGCAAGAAAGCAAGCAAGCAGGCAGACTCGGGCCCCCCATTTTTAAATCTTTTTTTTAAAAACGAATTAGTGTTTCTTGGTCTGCCTATCAGCCCTGCACTCATAAGCCACAAGCCTGCAGCTATTCTGAAGGTGTACACACAGGGCTCCTCCACAGAGGTGCAAAACGAAGTTTCACTGTATGGGCGGTTGAGGAGTGGGTGACTTCAGGTATATAAATTACACAGGACAAAGGGAAATTAGC
This sequence comes from Polyodon spathula, assembly GCF_017654505.1. Lineage (NCBI taxonomy): Eukaryota > Metazoa > Chordata > Actinopteri > Acipenseriformes > Polyodontidae > Polyodon > Polyodon spathula. The sequence goes on along the minus strand of NC_054534.1, from coordinate 108,275,844 downwards.
CACTTTCCTTTTGCCCCCCCCCAATTGGAATTTAGCTAGAATACTCTGGTTTAAGGGTTATTTTAAACAAAGGTTTTAAGGAGGACCCTGAGTGGATCATCCAGTTAAAGCGCTGCCGCTGGGAGTGCAGGATGAGTCACACAGCTTGGATGGCACTGGTTCGCGTCCGGGCTGTGCAACGAGGCCGAACTCTGCTGGGAGCTCCCAAGTGAGCGTCACATTGGCTCTGACATTCCTGGGGTGGGGGATGGGAAACCGGCAGGGACTCCTTCTCCTCATCGTGCAACAGCATTTTTTTATAGCCATATGCTGGGTAATCTTCCAAGAGAAGGGGTAATGCTGATGTCCAGTCTCTACTGTTAATGGTTAGGGACTACAGAATAATAATGACAATGATAATAACGAGTAAACAATAGACTAGATTAACAATCATTTAAAACATAGTCCATAATGTTTTTTTTTTTTTTTTTTTTAAATATAGACCATAAAATTGATACTCTGCTGCATTGAAAAATATGTATTAATAAAGAAACACGTGCTACAAATCAAGGATTACTGTATATCCCGGTAGCTCTTACACTGAGCTTTTTTTCTTATAAAAATAAAATAACAAAAAAGCAATTTGCCACATTTTAGGCCTGCTTTTCAGTCACATATATGAACTCACAGCCATGTCAATGTGGTTTAAGTTGACTAAAATGTTCAGTTAAATACAAGTTAAATACAAATACATTATTAAAACAGGCAATCTCAATGTGTTTGGAATAAAACATTTTCTTTGCCAGGTACAACATCCAAATACTGGATGATGTGACAGAATATTCAACTGTAACCTGCTAGTTTCAGAAACATAACTTTTTTTGCACATTTGTCTTTTGAGATTTATTAATGTTTAAAAATTCAGTTTTACCAAGACATTTGAAATTGCATATCAGTTCTATTTGACACATACAGAGGGTGAATAAATGGAATTGTCTTATGGACTGAGTTCTGCGAGCGCTCTGATATACAGTAAACCACTCCTAACATACTGCTATCTGTTTGTCAGGGTTCATGAAAGAAAACAAAGAGGAAATACAAATTGTTATCAATTGTGAGCATATGCCCTATCTTCCTCAACAAAAGGCGTCCTGCCACCACACAATAAATGTACTTCCTGTGCAGCAGTAAGACCATTCCTCTATGAAGTGTCAAATAGGGCAACAAAGGCACCCTACAGACACAGATGCAATGCACAAAGCCAGTGTCACTGGCATTTCTTAGCATTGTCACAGGTCTAACCTCCACACAGACAGAACATGCTCCGTTACAAACCCACAATTTAGAAAAAACCAGCATTGATTAGAATGGCACAAAAAAGGACTCTAAAAAAACTAATTTTTTTATTGCAGTGTACAGAAGGAAGAGAATACCATAACGCTGAATACAACCCCCTCTTCCATCCTGTCTACACACACAAGTTTCAGAAAGCACAGCACAAAAATCACTCTGGAATGTCTTGACTTTGCCCCTGGCTGTGTGTGGCATTTGACAGCTTACAGATATGCCCACAACCTTGGCAAGACCTGGAAATGAACTGCCTGCCGTGTTGATGACGCATAACGAGGGGAAGCAGAGGGGTTAATAGCCCCCCACCCCTCTCAGAAAATGACATTAAACTCTGTGCTGGGATCACCAACTTGTTTTAGAAATGAGAAAATGCTTTCCGTGTTTATCTATGAAACTGCCTGCTTGCTAAAGCTCTGAAATCAGTATTTTATAAGTCGTCTCCAGTAACTATGGTTTTGTGATTGAACAAAAGCACACTCTGCACCTAGTTTCTTTTCTTCTAAAAGGTTAACATACACCTACTACGCACTGTAATTATGGGAACATCTCATGTTAAATGGGGAGCTATTAGTCCAGGACTGATGGCAATAAAAAAGAGCCTACATAAACAAACACTCGTAAACACTCTCACTGTGTAGTAGTGTATGTTCTTAACTGAACTGATTTCATTTGAACCTTTCATTTGAACAGGCTTGGAATTAGCAGGTATCTGGTTCAAATCCAGCTTAGCCACTGACTCATTGTACGACCCTGAGCAAGTCACTTCACCTCCTTGTGCTCCGTCTTTCGGGTGAGACACTGCTGTAAGTGACTCTGCAGCTGATACATTGTTCACACACCCTAGTCTTGTATCTTGTTAAGCAGTTTGTGATGGTGGTCCACTATGAAAGGCACTATATAAAAATAAAGATTATTATATTATTAAAAATGTTTCGGGTATATTTCACAGCAAACATGTCTGAAGAATTAAAAAAAAAAAAAAAAAAAAAAAAAAAGAAATGGTTTATTGCCCCTCTACTTAATGACGGTAGTCAACTTTATTCTTTTGGTGTCCAGCAGGTTTTTTTGCTTTTTTGTACACATCGAAATCAGTTTTTAAGCCTTTAGGTCTACATTATTCTATATACAGTGCTTTCTGTTATTTCCCCAATACCGTCTTAAAACTGGTGGTGACTCGACTGCACTGCAGCCCCCGTAGAGACGTAATGCCGTTTTCAGTTTTTTCTATAAAGTACACACTTATTCTCCCTTCCAAAAAGACAATTCAAACATGTTTTTGAGCAGCTGCTTTTAAAAACTGTATATGCAATGACTGACTTGAACATTTCCTCAGATTTCTTTTACAGAAATACAAAAGTAATTTAAGTAAGTTGTTCCCTGGTAGGGTAGAAGAAACAGAAAACGCTCCTGGCACCCATCTGCAGGAAATAAACCTGATTGTAGTCAAGTTACAATGTCCATGAGAACTAAATTCACAAAACAAAATCAATACATTTTAACTTACTGTGTGTATCACTGCAAAACTCCAGGCTTACATCTCTGAAGATACAGCCTACAACAGCCCAACTCAATACAAGGACAGAACTCATTGATAAGGGAGGGAGAAACAATACAGACAACTCATCAACTTACAGCCTCCAATCTCAGCACAGAGAATGTTAGGTTATTTTCATAACCCTGGTTCACTGAAATAGAAATGTAACTCTTACTGAAGGGTATTTACCTCCTAACGACCCGAAACCTGAACACAATATATCAAAGCTGCTCACAGAGACTGCGGCGCAGTCATGTCCCCCCGCCAAGGGCAAAAAATGACAGCGCTCACAGACCTCAGAGTCATTTTTCCATCAAGCCTGCCATGGATGCAGCGACCTTGAAGGTTAATGGTTACATTTCTATTTCAATGAACCAGGGTTATGATAAGGGCAACATTGCCGCAGGACCAGAATGCTACAAGTCTAAGTCGAGGCTGCCTTGCACGTTACTATTTTGGTTAGGTATTGTGGTAGGCTCATCATCAAAGATGGATTGCCTTATTTCACCTGCTGTAGGCCAGGGCAATTGCAAGACAGCAATGGTCCTCTTGATCAGTGGTAGAAGCCCTGCTGACAGGGAGAGATTAACCTCAGGGAATGTGCTGTCTGACTCCACGTCCTCAGGACAGGAACGTCAGCAAATACTCACCCATCACCTCAGAGGCGGCAATGGACAGCATCCTGCTGCCAAGCTGCACTCGTAAACCCCTGGGATCCCAACGGGACAGGTGGGACTGAATGTTCACGCAGTAAGTCTATGGGCACTGTTCCTTGGTGGGAAACTGCTGCCTAAGACTTCTCCATCTGCTCTGAGTCCACTGATGGCTTGGAACAGTGACTCTGCTTCCTGAGAGGAGGAGGAGGAGGAGGAGGAGGAGGAGGAGGAAGAGAGGCAGGGGAGGATGAGAATGACCGCGAGGACGGCTTCTGTGTGGGATACTTTCCCAGGTGAGTCGTCCACTTTCCCTTGACAAGAGGGTGATGGGGAAGAGCGCTGTGCAGGAGCGAGGGACAGACAGACAGAGCTCTGTAGAGCTGCCGGAGACGTTTCTCCAGCATGCACTTGGAGAAATGTGAACAAAACCTTTAGAAACTGCTGTTCACCAGTGCCGACTCTGTGTGCTTTGGCCCCAGGCAAGAAGAGCATCTGCCGTGCTTGTCCTCAACAGAGAGACGGGCCTTGCACATCTCACAGGGATAAAACCCAGTCATTATGCAAGTAGTAATGAAATGTACAGTAACACTGTGCAGGTGCTACCTCAGTCTGCTTAAAGACAACAACGGGCCTGTTCAAGACCCGAACAAGACCGGTTTTAGCAGGTCGGAACCGGGTCGGTGACTTTAGTACAGGGTAGGTAAGGTTCCACCAGTTCGTAGTGACCTCGGGTAGCACTGTACAGGAAACCCTGTGCAAGCTACTGGCAAAGCGATTCAGTCAGAACTCATACTTAGGTCGGCCAGGGTGTCCTCAGCTCGCCGCACACCAGCAACTCCTGTAGTCTGGCCGGACACCTGCGGGTTTGCCTGTAAGTTCCCCAGAGCTGTGTTTCCCTCCGATGCTGTAGCTCAGAGTTGGCAGTGTAAAGAAAAAAACGGTCGGCTGACAGCACACGCTTCGGAGGACAGCGTGTATTCATCTTCGCCGCTCCCGAGTCAGCGCTGGCAGCAGCGAGCTGAGCCTAAAAATAATCCTATATGCCAAATTGGGAGAAAACAATAAAATAATTGCCGAATACTAAATTAAAAAAAAAAATACTTCTGAAAAGACCACATTTTTTTCTTCCTTTGAAACTTGCATTGCTTTCTTGCACACTGCATATAGAGACCTTTATTGGTGGTGAAGCACATTTGTGTTGCACTGATGCACAGCACTGATATATTGGGCACTGTGCAACAATATCCTATCCCACACATCCTCAGACTTTGCGGAGACACTCGGGTGCAGTATTAAAAGTTTAATGAAGAACACTAGCTTGGTCGAGTCTCACCTCTCTCCTCCGTGACGCCCAGCAGCTCTGTTTGATCTTCCACACGACTGCCGCCACCAACAGCAGGGACAGGAAACAGCTGGAAGACACAAGGGTCCAGTCAGGCACAGGAACAAGTGCAACACCATACACTCCCCTCAATGCTGCCCCAGCTTCCAGCTTTCTATTGATCAGTCCAACCAAATCCCTCCAAAACTGTCATTACAGGCTTTCCTGGAGCAAATCGGCACATACAATACCTGGTAACAGGGAAGAAGGGACTGAAGGAGGACAATTTCACTCTAAGTGAAATTAACAATGGGGTGCGCACTAGCTCCAATTTATTTAATTTCTGTAAAACGGAAGTACATTCCTATGACATGTAATGTAATATTGAATCAGTCAGCGTATGGCTTCTCCCTGGTATATATAAATTTCAGTTTTTCCCGATGCCAAAGATCAAGGGACTGCAGCAGCAGGAAAGAACTCCAAGCACATCCACCTAAGTTTCACAATTCTACTGTAAAAGGACAGAGGCAGGGCACTGACCAGTGGCCATGCACAGTGCAAGTAAGCACGAGTCCTAACCACTATGAAAAACAGGCTTGCCCACACTCATGCTTGCAGAACCTCATTGTAAGGTTTAGGAATTAATTACTAATACATTTAACTCCACTCATCATCACTAATAATTAGTGCTATCTTCAGTATTTTGTGTATTATATCTTCTGTGTACTAATAAAAGCACTAGCTGAACTGTTTGTCTACCTGCCTCAGTTTTGTCTTCTTCCCCATCCGTATCAACTCTGGTGGGCATTAACTCCCCTTCATACAAACTCTGTCAAGCCAGTTGGACAAAATGCATTCTGTTCTATTCTTCTTCATTATCTGTACAAGTTTACCACTGGACCATTTACTGCAAGTTTCCAAACTCTTTCAATCGGCCTCCTTTGATTAAAATTTAAAAGAACCCAACAATCAGAACCAGAGAACACAGTGTACAGCTACAGAGACAGTGATTTTCAAAGAAAATTTTGAAGTGTGTTGTGGACATAAAAGTTTCAGGGGGGGTGGGTGGGTGGGGGGGGGGGGGGGGGGGGGGGGCATTTACTAATTCCTGGTCTGACTGTGGTCACTGTACTGTCACAGTAAATACTCAACTGTGAAAAAGCCTAGCTTCACTTTCAGAACTCTGCTGACATCCAAAGGCATGTTAAAAAGCAGGCCATGTCATACGAAAAGCAAAAAAAACATGAAACTGCTGAAAGTTTTCTGCCTATAACCGACTCCCTCTCCTGCCAGATGTAACGTTATAGTCGGTTGTTAAGGGATTTAAGTACGACAAGGTGGTTTTATTCCACATTATTTAGTTTCTAATATTTGTCTAATTTCTACAACTTGACACATTACTGATTGAGAGGGTAGGTCATTTTTCCAGGATTCTGGCACATGCATTTATTCTGTTCAGCCTGCCAACTCCAGACTCCCAGAGAGCTGTTAACCAATGTAGCTACCAGTGCTCTACTTGAAATACCAACCATATGCACAACAAGCAATAGTGGTGAGTCCATGCTAAGTGCACCACATTGCCAATCTTACTACATCAAAAGACCATCCACTGATATCCATGTTTTTAAAATTCTCAAACATTAGCGTTTTTGAAGGGCATTGTTCTTCTGGTGTAGACGGTCCCCATGTCATTATACATCATACGGTCACTGCTGCAGAGATCATGGAAATACAGCAGCTGTAACCACACCATATGCCCTGTAGGTATCCACTGGAACCTCCCACAGTCTTACTGTATAGGGACCGCTGTCGCGCTGTCCAGTCCCTCAAGATGCATGCCAGAGCCAAGGCAACACTCCCTGAGGAACCAGTGACAATCAGCAACTTGACACAGCAGGCTGTTTCACCTGGGCTCTGGCATGCATGACTCATGCTGCACACCATACGGTTGTTTGACTAGTGGATGAGCCATCTGGGTGCACCAGCAATGTGAGCGCCACAAAAAATAAGTGATTAGTTTTAAATGAACTCATTGTTTTTCAGATGTGCCACTTTCTGGATCTATCTAGGGAACCGCTTGTCCAACTGTGAAAACGCACGTGGAGGGCCGGAGCATTTGATATATCATAACTTTGTCTTGATAGATGTAATTTTCTGAATATATGTAGAGAACCAATCGTCTAATTGTGATTAATCTTGAAGTATATTAGGAAATCTTGTTATGTCTAGTCTAAAGTGCTGAATCATATACAGTAACAGACCAATTCATGAAAAGTTTTTGCCATACAATAAATTATGTCTGCATTGTCTTTTTCGTATGTCACAGTTTTTTACATATTTTAGATTTAGAGAAGTACTCATTCAATTGTAATGAAACTTGGTCTGGACACACTTCATTCAGTACAAGCTTTTAACAATTAGATCTGTGCGTTTGTGACTCCTCAGTGGTCTTGAAGAGCGAGGATGGTGCCTTGCATGAGGCGAGTACAGGCACACGGTGGTATGCATTACCAATAGAGGAAGACCTTGCTTCACTGTCAGCAGTTCACTGACAGCATTAACAGTAGAGGAGGACCTCGCTCCACTGTCAGCAGTTCACTAACAGCATTAACAGTAGAGGAGGACCTCGCTCCACTGTCAGCAGTTCACTGACAGCATTAACAGTAGAGGAGGACCTCGCTCCACTGTCAGCAGTTCACTGACAGCATTACAAGTAGAGGAGGACCTCGCTCCACTGTCAGCAGTTCACTGACAGCATTGCCAATAGAGGAGGACCTCGCTCCACTGTCAGCAGTTCACTGACAGCATTGCCAATAGAGGAGGACCTCGCTCCACTGTCAGCAGTTCACTGACAGCATTGCCAATAGAGGAGGACCTCGCTCCACTGTCAGCAGTTCACTGACAGCATTGCCAATAGAGGAGGACCTCGCTCCACTGTCAGCAGTTCACTGACAGCATTGCCAATAGAGGAGGACCTCGCTCCACTGTCAGCAGTTCACTGACAGCATTGTTACTGGCAACATTGCCGCCCGTGGGCCCCTTGCTGCCTCCCTTCTTGGCCCAGGAGTACCCCCAGAGACTTTTGTGATTTTAAGGGGGGAGATGGCCTTTAAGGCCATGTGTGCTGTGCACACGGGAGGAGATGTGGTGGGGTGCCCCCGCCCCTGTGCACATTTTGTGTTTTATGTTGTCTGCTATATGCATTTTTGTAGTGGTGCACGGAGTGTGGATTGTGTGGCACAAGTGATGTAAAATGTATATTTGTATTTAGGCACAGGGACTGCACAATCAGCTCACATGCAGACTGTGCTCAGATTCAACTGAATGACTGATTAGCAATCGAGTCTCGGTGCAGCTGCATAAGTGTCAGTGTTTCAAGCACATTTTTATTCAATTTTAGTTTTAGACTTAATTGTTCTATTTCTACAAAATTAGCTTTTTTGCAATTAAAAACAACAGTTTAATTGTTCATTGTGTGCGTAGCGCTTTGGGATCCTGGTGATGAAAGGCACTATAGAAATGTACATTATTGTTGTTATAGTGCTTCTACAAACAAAGTTTAGAGGCGATTCGGCAGTGAGGGGTGTGCAACATGACCACATGCCTGAAGGGGGTAAAAATAATCTCCCCTCTGCCTGCTTCTGTTACTGACTTTCCCTGTTCTGCTTGCAGTCTGTGTCAAAGGAATGGAACTGACTAGATAACTGCATCTTCGACATCCTGGAGGTGTCACGATTCTCCTAATAGAACAGCTGGAACCCCAGGACAGCCTCCCAACAGAACAGAGCAGACAGCCTCCCAACAGAACAGAGCAGGACAGCCTCCCAACAGAACAGAGCAGGACAGCCTCCCAACAGAACAGAGCAGGACAGCCTCCCAACAGAACAGAGCAGGACAGCCTCCCAACAGAACAGAGCAGGACAGGCTCCCAACAGAACAGCTGGAACCCCACGACTGCCTCCTAATAGAACACTGGCTGGCACAATCCAAGCATGTTTCCTTTTCTCACTTTAGCAAAAAAAAATGTATAAATTATTAGCGCTTGTTTGGTCTCAGTTCGTTACAAAGTCCTCCTTCAGAAGTGCTAAACATCCTTTTTTGCAAAGCAATGTGATGAACAGTGAAGCTGATTATTCACCTTATCAATAACTTCCACCCAGCAGCGCAGTCAAGGTCTTTCATGTTAGCAAGCTGCCCTGGATAGCAGAGATGCCAGATTTCCTTTTTATCACACAACCTCTCACTTCCAGCCAAGTACCTTATCTGGCTGAAATAGCAGGCAGCTAAGACGACCTACTGTGTTTAATCCCCATTCACAGTCAGATTCACTATTTATCAACAATGAATACAAAGGGACCAACTGCCCTTTAATGCTACTGTCACAGCAAAGGATGATCAGAACCACAGAGATATTCTTCAGGAATGACTGACCTGGTGTGCATTTTCTGTATTACAAGATTCTAATGCGTCCACATATTCAGAAAATGCGTATTCATTTATTTAGTTTGATTTATTTTACATTGCAGCAATGTCACACTTACACACAAGCGCTTTGGGTCTCTTGATCTGTATACTCACCTGAAAAACGTCACAAAGAACTGCACCAGGTCCATGAAGTTACTGTGTTGAGAGAAGGCAATCTGCATGAAAAAAAAAGAAAATAACAATAATCATTTTTAAACGGTGCATTTCCCATCAGTAACACAAGGTTTCCAAGCACACAGGCAAAGACCATGGGACCCCTCTAGAGAAGTGGCATAAGTGTGAAGCCATAAAAAACTAAAGGGAGGGAAGAAAAAACCCCTACCTGTTCTGGTCACCACGAAAATATAGACAAGGAAATATTGTTGCTATAGAACAACACATTATATTTAGAGAGGTAGAGGCAGGCGCTCTTAGAACTCTCTTAGAACACCCTACACCTTAATATTAACTTACATTAAAAGGAGAAAGGCGTGTTTATATTAAAAAAAAAAAAAAAACACACACACACACACACACACTCTATCAAAATGACATGTGAAGCCACCTACTCTAAGGCCAGAGAAAATTTAGGGCAACGGATACGCTCAGTAACAAAAGAATAAAGACTTAGAATAAGAACATAAGTCCCCCTACCTGAGTGTAAAAGTATTATTTCATGTGCAAATGTCAATAGTGTTTAAAGCTGCATAATGCTCCCACTAGCTTAATGAGGCAGCTCCACACAACTCTTAGCATCGATCCTTTTGTGCTAATTAAAGGCTGGAGTTACTAACTTTTCCATGTGTATTTTGCACCTATTTTCACCCTTTTTTCAATAAGCACCGAAATCTATAGAATACAAAAACAACCATTAAAGGGCCCTGGTCACATTAAAGTAAGGCATTCAAGTCTCAGCACTTGAAGGCACACAGTTCAAATGGGTCCCACCAGGTTTGTTGGTGCTTTTGCATACCATTACAGGACAAAAGGGTCAGCCCAGATCAACCCTCCTTTATGCGACATGCAATTCAAAAGTATTCTTAAATCAAACTGGGAAGACATTGTTCTTTGCTCTAACCTGCTGGTGATGCTTTACCCCTTCCAATAAAAGCATGTATCTGTATGTACAGCATCTAGGACAGCAATTAAAGCACCGATTGACATAGTAAAAAAGAAATGACTGAGACCAGTGGCAAGGCTGAAAACTGCGAGTCACCTCCTGTCTGGGCTTGATTGATTAGAGCCGTAGCGTCAATGAACTGCAAATAAAGTGCTTTAAAACCCCTAAGGAGTTCTGTATAATAGAGCTGTCAGACTGGTATTGAACAGCGATTATAAGACACACCGCTGCATTATGCATAGGAGGTTACATTTAACTGGCAGACGCAGCAGCGAATGCTATCAGCTCTTATACGAACCATGCCTGATTGGCTTTCCTTATCTCCAGGGCTCCTGACTCAAACAGAAAATTCTGTATGGCTTTAGAAACTCTGAAAATGCCAGGTAACCAGTGTCTAATTTTAAATTCCAAGTGTATCATACTGTATAGGGAATATTATACATCAATATCTACTGACTTCAGCCAAGCGTGTAAAGAATTTCCCCATCTTATTTCTAAATGAAAGTGCACTATGGTTTAATGCAACCGTTCACTTCTTCACACAGGGACTGGTGAGGGGATGGAATGGGCTGCCTAGTCATGTTGATGAAGGAGACTCTTCTTCACACAGAGTGGCGAGGGGATGGAATGGGCTGCCTAGTCATGTTGATGAAGGAGACTCTTCTTCACACAGAGTGGCGAGGGGATGGAATGGGCTGCCTAGTCATGTTGATGAAGGAGACTTCACAAAGGGACTGGCGAGGGGATGGAATGGGCTGCCTAGTCATGTTGATGAAGAAGACTCTTCTTCACACAGAGTGGCGAGGGGATGGAATGGGCTGCCTAGTCATGTTGATGAAGGAGACTTCACAAAGGGACTGGCGAGGGGATGGAATGGGCTGCCTAGTCATGTTGATGAAGGAGACTTCACAAAGGGACTGGCGAGGGGATGGAATGGGCTGCCTAGTCATGTTGATGAAGGAGACTCTTCTTCACACAGAGAGTGGTGAGGGGATGGAATGGGCTGCCTAGTCATGTTGATGAAGAAGACTCTTCTTCACACAGAGTGGAGAGGGGATGCAATGGGCTGCCTAGTCATGTTGATGAAGGAGACTTCACAAAGGGACTGGCGAGGGGATGGAATGGGCTGCCTAGTCATGTTGATGAAGGAGACTTCACAAAGGGACTGGCGAGGGGATGGAATGGGCTGCCTAGTCATATTGTTAACACAGAATCTCTTAGATCCTCTATGGCCCAACTTGACAAAAGTTCTGAGATCAATCAGCTACGAGGAGCAGGATGAGCTTAGATGGGCCGAATGTTTGGATAACGTTTGATACTAAATTACTAATACTAATTATTAACACCACTGGTCCCAAGGTGGCACAAGCATAGCAGGACTGCTGCTCTATACCATACGAAAATGTACACACAAGGAGGACATTGAGCCCATCCAAGCTCGTCTTGTTCCTTGTAGCTGATTGATCTCAAAAATGTATCTAGTTTAACTGTTTAATGTCATCTATAGAAAAGCTGGTGGCAATTTTAGCTGCCTGTCAAAACATGCAGGTGTTACCTAACCTAAATTAGCCTAAATATTCCAGACAACATGGGTGTAGTTATGTAAAAGGAAAACTGCCAGCTATTAAATCACCCCAAAAAACAGACATTCACTAATAACAATAAATCATTTAATTCCTTCTTTGCTCTGGGTATCTAATACAAAGCTTAAGGCAGTGGCTTGTGTTTAGCTGGTGTTACAATGACCCCTGCTGCTCAGAACAGGTACTGCACATGCAAGTAGTAGAGCAGATAAACCATGCATAACCCACAAACCTAGCTCAATAGCTGACTGCCAAGTCAATATTGCAAAAGGAGTTCCAATATTTGATATCTTACATTTAGCAGACACATACATTTCTTAGATATTAATTGTATTATTTTTTTTGATTTTAAGAGGTCTGCCTGTTGATCAAATCACATCATGTCAGTAACCAGTTTTTTTTTTTTTTTCCAATACTAGAATATGATTTATAGATATTATCATTGGCACACATCAGAAAGAGTTGTTTTATGTTAGTTCACTATTCTGATACCAAACCAGCTGTTGCTCCAATGAAACTTGAAACATTTGACGAAAAATGGGTTGTGCAAGGGTTACCCAGTAACAAGCAACAAACTTTACCTGAGAAAATACAAAATAAAACAGGCACATATTTGAATTTGAACCTTAAGCCTGCTTGCCATAAACCTCATTACATAACACATTTGTGACAATTATAAAAAGTACATCTTGCAGTTTACCAGAAAAAAACAAAAAAAACAGTAGAAATGACTACTCAAAACAACTCTGAAGCAAAGAGAAGATGAGGGATCCAGACAGAAGCAACCCTTGAGTACCCTAACTGTCCGCTCATTTCTACTGCTGCTACAGTACATACCGTACCCTTGGTTTTCACACCTTCATATTCTATTAGGAACAGCTTCTTACTTACTACACTCCTACTCTCTAATCCGATTTGCAACACATGGTACAGAAGCATGCAAATGCAAAGGGACAGCTTTCTCCAGTGTCGATCAGTAAATAAGGTATGAAACGAGCACAGTTCTTAATCCTACAGAGGTCTGCCTTTCCAAGACTCTGCTTTAACCACTAGGAGGACCTCTCAGTCAAAACAGAAAAGCCTTGACACCCAAACTGCCAGTTCAGTAAAGAAATACAAGGTTACTGTATACCTAATAGCATACAACAGAGCCGTTTCCCAATTCCTAACCACTAGGCCATCCAGTCTCCCAGTCACTCCACCCTAACCACTAGGCCACCCTGCCTCCCAGTCACTCCACCCTAACCACTAGGCCACCCTGCCTCCCAGTCACTCCACCCTAACCACTAGGCCACCCTGCCTCCCAGTCACTCCACCCTAACCACTAGGCCACCCTGCCTCCCAGTCACTCCACCCTAACCACTAGGCCATCCTGCCTCCCAGTCACTCCACCCTAACCACTAGGCCATCCAGTCTCCCAGTCACTCCACCCTAACCACTAGGCCACCCTGCCTCCCAGTCACTCCACCCTAACCACTAGGCCACCCTGCCTCCCAGTCACTCCACCCTAACCACTAGGCCACCCTGCCTCCCAGTCACTCCACCCTAACCACTAGGCCACCCTGCCTCCCAGTCACTCCACCCTAACCACTAGGCCACCCTGCCTCCCAGTCACTCCACCCTAACCACTAGGCCACCCTGCCTCCCAGTCACTCCACCCTAACCACTAGGCCACCCTGCCTCCCAGTCACTCCACCCTAACCACTAGGCCATCCAGCCTCCCAGTCACTCCACCCTAACCACTAGGCCACCCTGCCTCCCAGTCACTCCACCCTAACCACTAGGCCACCCTGCCTCCCAGTCACTCCACCCTAACCACTAGGCAATCCTGCCTCCCAGTCACTCCACCCTAACCACTAGGCCACCCTGCCTCCCAGTCACTCCACCCTAACCACTAGGCCACCCTGCCTCCCAGTCACTCCACCCTAACCACTAGGCCATCCAGTCTCCCAGTCACTCCACCCTAACCACTAGGCCACCCTGCCTCCCAGTCACTCCACCCTAACCACTAGGCCACCCTGCCTCCCAGTCACTCCACCCTAACCACTAGGCCACCCTGCCTCCCAGTCACTCCACCCTAACCACTAGGCAATCCTGCCTCCCAGTCACTCCACCCTAACCACTAGGCCACCCTGCCTCCCAGTCACTCCACCCTAACCACTAGGCCACCCTGCCTCCCAGTCACTCCACCCTAACCACTAGGCCACCCTGCCTCCCAGTCACTCCACCCTAACCACTAGGCCACCCAGCCTAGTCACTCCACCCTAACCACTAGGCCACCCTGCCTCCCAGTCACTCCACCCTAACCACTAGGCCATCCCAGTCACTCCACCCTAACCACTAGGCCACCCTGCCTCCCAGTCACTCCACCCTAACCACTAGGCCACCCTGCCTCCCAGTCACTCCACCCTAACCACTAGGCCACCCTGCCTCCCAGTCACTCCACCCTAACCACTAGGCAATCCTGCCTCCCAGTCACTCCACCCTAACCACTAGGCCACCCTGCCTCCCAGTCACTCCACCCTAACCACTAGGCCACCCTGCCTCCCAGTCACCCCACCCTAACCACTAGGCCACCCTGCCTCCCAGTCACCCCACCCTAACCACTAGGCCACCCTGCCTCCCAGTCACCCCACCCTAACCACTAGGCCACCCTGCCTCCCAGTCACTCCACCCTAACCACTAGGCCACCCTGCCTCCCAGTCACTCCACCCTAACCACTAGGCCACCCTGCCTCCCAGCACTAGGCCACCCTGCCTCCCAGTCACTCCACCCTAACCACTAGGCCACCCTGCCTCCCAGTCACTCCACCCTAACCACTAGGCCACCCTGCCTCCCAGTCACTCCACCCTAACCACTAGGCCACCCTGCCTCCCAGTCACTCCACCCTAACCACTAGGCCACCCTGCCTCCCAGTCACTCCACCCTAACCACTAGGCCACCCTGCCTCCCTGTCACTCCACCCTAACCACTAGGCCACCCTGCCTCCCAGTCACTCCACCCTAACCACTAGGCCACCCTGCCTCCCAGTCACTCCACCCTAACCACTAGGCCACCCAGTCACTCCACCCTAACCACAGCCACCCTGCCTCCCAGTCACTCCACCCTAACCACTAGGCCACCCTGCCTCCCAGTCACTCCACCCTAACCACTAGGCCACCCTGCCTCCCAGTCACTCCACCCTAACCACTAGGCCACCCTGCCTCCCAGTCACTCCACCCTAACCACTAGGCAATCCTGCCTCCCAGTCACTCCACCCTAACCACTAGGCCACCCTGCCTCCCAGTCACTCCACCCTAACCACTAGGCCACCCTGCCTCCCAGTCACTCCACCCTAACCACTAGGCCACCCTGCCTCCCAGTCACTCCACCCTAACCACTAGGCCACCCTGCCTCCCAGTCACCCCACCCTAACCACTAGGCCACCCTGCCTCCCAGTCACCCCACCCTAACCACTAGGCCACCCTGCCTCCCAGTCACCCCACCCTAACCACTAGGCCACCCTGCCTCCCAGTCACCCCACCCTAACCACTAGGCCACCCTGCCTCCCAGTCACCCCACCCTAACCACTAGGCCACCCTGCCTCCCAGTCACCCCACCCTAACCACTAGGCCATCCTGCCTCCCAGTCACTCCACCCTAACCACTAGGCCACCCTGCCTCCCAGTCACTCCACCCTAACCACTAGGCCACCCTGCCTCCCAGTCACTCCACCCTAACCACTAGGCCACCCTGCCTCCCAGTCACTCCACCCTAACCACTAGGCCACCCTGCCTCCCAGTCACTCCACCCTAACCACTAGGCCACCCTGCCTCCCAGTCACTCCACCCTAACCACTAGGCCACCCTGCCTCCCAGTCACTCCACCTTAACCACTAAGCCACCCTGCCTCCCAGTCACTCCACCCTAACCACTAGGCAATCCTGCCTCCCAGTCCCTCTGCTCTAACCAGTTCATTCCATGCCTCTGGTTCACACTGTAAGCTAGTATGCCACAATGTTTAAAGACTGCTTTCCCTGGACTGCACAGGAGTCAGAAGAAACCTTTAACACCAAAGTAGTCAAAGAAGAATTAAAAGGAACAAAAACAGATTGTTGGAAGTTACATAACTTACACCGATGGCAGCAAAAAAGCAGAAGGAACTGTAAAGACATCTGCTGCATTCACTGTTTACTCACACAGACAAAAATTAATAACAACAACAACAACAACAAACACTGCTGGGCTGCTGCAATGGATTGAAGAGGAGAAAGTGCTGGGAGAGCTCAACGGAGCGGGAGGCCGAATGATAAGAGCACAAAACAAGGGGGGTTGGAGGCTGGAGAGAGTTCAAAATAATAATGACAGGGTGGGCTAAAGAACCTTTTAATTTTTTAAAACTTATATACTGTATTAGAAAAACTAGTTTCTCTGCTCTGCAATCCCACCATTTCTATTCCAACTCTGAAATAACTGTGCTGCTTCAGAATTAAAAAAAAAAAAAAGTATTGACCTTGGAAGCGAACGGAGCGAATGGCTAATTCAAGCTTATGTAGAGTTGTTTGGTCACATACTGCACACAGTAGTACAAAAGAAGCAGGGGTCCAGTAGAAATCACATGGCAAGATAAGAGTTCAATCTGACTACTATAAATGACTACGTGGCCAGACAAAACTGAATTCATTATGTTTTTCAAGTGGGAAATTAGCAATGCACATTCAGGAGAGCAAGCGGCATTGCCAAGCGGAAAGTCCAGTTATTCATTAATTTATTACTTAAAACTACAAGACTCCTCCACCAATAATTAAAACACAAAAGTCTGACACAATTTCAAGGGCACCAATAGTATTATATTAAACTTACTGCCATCATTTAAAAAAAAAAAAAAAAGTAAACAAAGTTTGGCAGGTCTTCTCAATCGCTATGCAAACTGTACACTAACATGAGGGGGACGGGACGGGACGGGACGGGACGGGACGGGACCTTAATACTTGCAAGCAACCTGACTCTCACTGACCCAGTATGTACCAGATTTGTACCACACTACACAACGTGCAATCAATTGCATACAAAGCTTTTACATTCCACTTTAATGTAATAAATCTAACCAAGATAGCAGATCCATGTCCCTAATTTACCGTTTATGTAAATAACTCTCTACTGCCTACACTGTACTCTGACACTGTCTGTACGGTTCGAAGTATTTGAAATCTACCTTTGACAGAACAATGTGGAGCAATAATGAAGAGAAATAAACAAATGTGTCAACTACATACATCCTCAGTCATGGCTGTCAATTCAAAATCACAGCCTACAGAATAGCATATTGCAGAATAAGATACACCAAATGAAAGTGGCCATTAAGATGGACCAAGTTATGGACTCCAGAAACTGACATCATGTGGGAGAAATAGGTTATTATGCCCATTTTCACATGGCAGTAAATGTCAACGTTGTAAACATGTGTATAAAGTACCAAGGATAGCACACCTCTACATATCTAACAGTTGTTAGAAAGTACTTGACAACAAAAACAATTATTTAAGATATGCAGAAGCAGATTTACTGCATTAACAGTTATAGTTCACTTGACGAAGAAAAGCCCAAGACAGATCTGGATCAAACTTTATGTGAAATTTAACCTTGAACACGTGTGTTCTCTAAAGTTGTAAAGAAAGGAAACAGAGACAGAAATTGCAGTTTTTTAAAACTGTAATTAATCAAGCACTGCAGCCACTCTCAAGTGAAAGCCAAGATATGAATTGCTGAGATTTGTTATGGTTGGTTCATCTCAACATATCTCAGCACTTTTGCAAAACACACACACACACTTTCATTCTGAAGGTTAGGGTTAAGTGTTTGATTGTGTGACTTTCGAATTAATAATCTGTGTGATAACTGAGGCAGAAGGACTGGAGAGAGAACGAGAGCGACAACGAGAGCACGAGAGAAAAGATTCAGCACATTTTCAATGCTTGAGGCAGAGTGAATAAATCTGTTTTGAATTAAGTTACTTACTGTGACTTTTTACTTTCATCAATGCAGTTTCTACCTGCCAGGATCATTCAGGGAATACGAGCAGAGTGTGCTGACCAGTGTTAACCCCTTATTCCCTGACTTCACTCACTGCAACTGGAACCTATAACACGCAGTATCCCAATCAATTAAACCCAGGGGAACTTCAAAACACAGCCAAACCATCCACTTCTAATGATAATAATAATAATAATAATTTTTATATAGCAACTTTCAGTGGTGCCACCATCACAAAGCGCTTTACATAGGTAGGCTGTGAACTGTGCATAATATGCAGAGTCATTTACAATAGGCCATTGATTTAACATTTCATCCGCAGGATGGAGCACAAAAGGAGATGAAATGACTTGCTCAGGATCACACAGTGAGTCAGTCAGTGGTAGAGGTGGGATTTGAACCAGCGACCTTCTGGTTACAAGCCCTGTACTTTAACCACTGGACCACACTGCCCCCTTAAGATGTCACCTTGATCCGTGACACACTGAACTAGAAACACATTTTTTTAAATATATGTTTAAACCCTGCAAACTGACTTGTCTATTAGTATAGGTATGCAAGACAAACACAAAAAGGGAAAGCTACAAAACAAGACATGTCTGTAAATATCAAAATGGCAAACATAAGAACCTGTTTATGGGGGGGGGGGAATAAAAAGATACAAAAAACTTAAGAATCATTAAATACCTTTAACTGCAATTACAATTTACGATCTATGTTTGCATCATGTATATAAAATTAACACAAAAGCATGGACCAGCATTTACTCCAGCTTTTTGTTAACTTATTTTTCTTCCCTTCCCCCTCCACCAATGGTGCCAGAGTAAGCAAAATCATCATGTGGTGGTGTTCTTTGTATATATAAAAAAGGGCGTTAACCTAACTCCTATTAAAGTACATGAAAGACTAGAGTAAAAAGCCATGTCAGACTGCTGCACAGACCCAGCCTCCCCACTGTAACTCAGACCAAAGCAACATCTGCGACTCAAACTTCCCTACCTCTGCAATAGAGAAAAAGCAACAATGCCCATCCTGCTGCTATTACAGGGGGGTCCTTGCACTCACACATATGAGCCGTCTAAAGTTCTGTCAACATCTGTCTTCCAAAAATAGCTCATCAACACGCTTCAGAATGTCCCAAGAAAAAGTTACTGGAAAGCATCTACTGGACTGCCCCAATGAGTAACGCACAGGACAAATTTTAAACAGGGAAAAAGAAAATGAAAACATTAAATGAATGCCAACATGTTAATGTTCCTTTCTATCAATCTGTTGTTAATACCACTTCCAATGACAGGTTAGATTCCTTTTCTAATGAGAGTCTTCTACCTGTTTTTTTTTTTTTTTTGGCAGTCACTTTTATCCAAGGAGACTTACAGGTACCACAGGGCAAGATTAATATTTAAATACAAACGATGATGTCGGACACATCTTGGAAGTCACTGTTGCTGAAACTGAAGAACGTTAGGTTATCATAACCCTGGTTCCCTGAAATAGGAATATTAACCATCACAAAATCTCCCTTTAAGACACTTGAATCTGAAAACTTTATACCAAAGACACTCGTCAGAGGAGGGTGATGTAGTGTTGTTCTTCCCCCACGAACATAAACTCACTACTCACCCTGACAGTATTTCCTTCGGGAACTGCGACTAAAGACACCGCGATCTCGAAGTTAATTGTTAATATTCCTATTTCAGGGAACCAGGGTTATAATAATAACCTAACGTATCCTTTCAAGTAGGAAATATTAACCATTACAAAATGGGTGCATATTCCCAAGCTGTTGCTAGGACTTGAAGCATACCTCAATCTACAAGGGACAAGTCAAAGCTGCCTTGTGCCTGAATCAATACCAGCATAGCTGAAATAAAAACATTAATCTGGACCCTAATGTTCTATGAGTATAACCAACGGTCACAAGAACATGGTACATAACACTGAGCTACAAAGCTAACCAAACACCGCTCTGTGCTTCAAACACTATTTCCAGTAAACTGAAAAACATTAGAATGGACTCGCCTCTAATGTTCTGTCACAAGGGTGGACTGGGAAGCTGCCCTCAGTACTGCCAAAATCCAGGATTCTGCGGGTCCATGACATTCAGTCAATAGAACCTGGAAAACGTATGGGGGGGAAGCCCAAACTACTGCACTACATATGTCCTGGATCGTTGCACCTTGAAACAAAGCCCACAAAGTCGCCTGAACCCTGGTGGAATGGGCGGTGAGCTTCTCGGGCGAGGGCAGATTGGCCAGTTCATACGCAGTCTGTATTGCGCCTGTTATCCAGTACAGACGCTGTTTAGACAGAGCCTGTCCCTGGGACTTAGCTCCGTAATTGACAAAAAAAAAAATTCTGATTGCCTCCAGCTTTAAGTTTTGTCCAAATAATACACTAATGGCACTCTGAGATTGGAAAAGATGGGGATAGAAAGCCTCCAATTCCACTGACTGGTTAATGTAGAAAGGTAAGATCAGCAGAGGTGATTGCAAGCAAGAAGGCGGTCTTGAAAGAATTTCAGCCCAGCTGAGTGAATGTGCTCAAATAGAGGTTCTGTCAGTACATTAAGCACTTCATTTAACCTCCAATGAAGAACTAAGTCCTTCACCGGTGGCCTAAGCCGTTGGGTGCTGTTCAGAAATTGCACCGCCAGAAAATGAGCTCCTGGGGAGACGGAATCTATTTTTACATAACAACCAACATGAGGGGGATTTCCCCTCATCAAAAAAGTACTGTAAGAAATTGCAGTATAATTGTCATAGGGCACGTCGTGGGTTCGAAACCACAAGACAAAAACCACGTCTGAAACACGCCCCACTTATTACTATACTAGGAACGAGTAAAGTCTGCCCTGGCAATTTGCAGGGTGTTTATCACCCTGTTTTATAAGCCCAGGTGGCTTAAATGCAGCCATTCAGGGGCCAGACCCACAGCTGCAGGCTTGATGGGTTGGGGTGCCACAGGGTACACTGTGCCTGACTGAGCAGGTCGTGGTGCATCGGCAGCTCTCCACTAGGGATACCAGTGGGGACAGTGGGTGGACTCTTGGGTCACAAAGAGATCTCTCTCTGGGTGAAGTCTCCATTCCAAACTGCGGGGGCCCCCTCAGGAGAGGAGGTCCGCCGTCTAGTTCCTCACCACTGGCAGTGAACTGCTTTTACTGAAAGCAAGTGCTCATGAGCCCATAGCAAAAGCTCCTGGGCAACACGATTGAGATCAAGATACTGGAGACCCCCCTGGTGGTTGATATAAGCCACCACTGTGGTGTTGTCTGCACGTATCAGCACATCTCCCTTGTATCGCTGGAAGAAATTGTTGCAGGACCAGATTAACTGCCTGCAGCACCAAAACTTTTCTGTGAAGACCCTCCCTCGGGTGTTCCCACACTCCCTGTACTCCATAAACAGTCCAAAGCACCTTTGACCATTATTCCATAGTCAAATTTCTGTGTTCTTGTGCATATTTGAGCCAGTTTTGTTGTCAACTCAGCGCTTGTCTTCTTGCTATTCCTTAAGGATATTATCTTCAAGTATTGCTCATCCTTGTTAAACAGCTTATTGGGTCTTCCAGTCCTGGGTTTGTCAATTACAGATGATGCTTCTCTGTACTTGTTATTATGCTTCGGATACCACACCTTAAATCCAGCGATGCCAGCTATTTCACTCAATGTTTTTCCTTCTTTATGCAAGTCAAGGTTGTTATAATAGTAGGAAACACTAGTGGAGGCTTTGAGTAAATTGTTGATGCTCACAATGCATCAGAGTAAACAAATGCAACATGTCTAAGACTTTTGCACTTCAGTGTCAGTGCATAAGGGCATCCATTCCACCCCCAAACCACACACACTTTACTTCAGCACCAATTGGTCCCCTACAGTAGTTATGGATGGAACACCCAATGTATAATGATAATGTATTAATTTACCACTACACATTCACAGGGTGTAACAGTGTCCCACAGGTGCTGTCCTAGCCTTGTACAATCACACATCCTTATCAAACCCCATACAAAGTGGTTATACATGGGTTCATGCAGAGTAACAGGTGTGTGTAACATGTCAAATATATCAAGATTTTTAGCATTTTTGCTAGCTAAGAACAATTCTGATACCCACTTGCATTAGTATTGCACACTCAATTCAAGTTAAAGAATAAATCTAACAACTTTCACGCCACTATGACTTACTCAGGAAAGTATAAGGCTGCTATTAGCACTGTATTAAAAAAAAAAAACAATATTTTTAACAGAGAAAGCAGGTGATACACCCCAGCAGTACAGACTTTCTTATAAACTCATACAGTAGTGTAAAAGACCAGAGCACGACACTAGACCACGCGTTCCAAAGAAATAAACCAAAGCGAACCAATTACCTTCTGAACGAAGTCTGCTCCCAGCTATAATCCAGATGAGCAGGTCGCAAAGTTATATAATTAGAGTTAAGAAAAAAAAAAAACAGTTTTAAAAAATACTTTCCCTCCTGTGGAGCCACACACAAATAGTAACAAAGATTCAAACAATCCCTTCTCGTCTTTGCAGGGTTTCAGGAAGCTTTCCTTTAGAGAAGTCCCCCTGCAGGGAGACCAGGAAGCAGTGGTGAGAGGGATAGGGGAGGGAAATTGATGCTCAACCACTGCCAAAAAACAGAGCAGGGCTGTCACAGCCGTGAAGCCAGCCAGCGAGGAAGCAGCTGTTTGAAAAGGACTTCGATAATACCTCTTTGTGTGTATCCTCGTCACCCCGCCCGCCACACACACAGGCACACACACACACACACACACACACACACACACACACACACACACACACACACACACACACACACACACACACACACACACACACACACACACACACACACACACACACACACACACACACACACACACACACACACACACACACACACACACACACACACACATTGAGTATGTTTTATTACCTGGGTCTGGCAGTGATTACAGGGATCTGCTGTGCGTTTCAGGCCTGGAAATGTCATATTGCTTAACATTATGACTGACTTGGACAGAGGCCTGTGTGCAAACAGGACTGAGGGGGGGGGGGGGTGGGGTTGGGGGTGGATGAGTGGACCATTTCAGAGCCAAATCCTACCAGTGTGAGCGGAACGCCCCTCCCAGACTGGGACGTGCTCACGTGTTGTTGTTCAAGCTTAAAGATAGCAGAACCCCTTTTTTTTCTGATCCTCCAATGACTACATTTTTTTTTCCCTAGAGAGAAAAAGTTCAAGACGGTTCCTCTCATCTTACAGTCTTGTACAATACACGCATGTATGCTGCAGGGTCATGACATGCTGAATGAGGCAATGTTCACTTTACCCACATCGGGACGACTGTACAGCAAGCTGAATACTCTATTTCATACAAAACAGCAAAAACTGTATCTAGGGTTATGGTGCTCCCAAAGATTTGTGCCAAGAACATTACGATAGTAATACTTCAAAATCGATTCAGCCCAGGGTTGAAGCCCAATATACTGTACGAATGTTTAAGGTGTGTTAATTTTTATCCAGTAGGTGAAAAAGTCACTGATCTCACAGTATACAAAGTATATACTATGGGTCAGATTCTCAAAGCGTTTTACTCTAAATTGTCATAACCCTAAATTAAGACTCCATAAGAGCCCCCAAATAAATGGATGAGTTTATTTCTGCTTTGGTATGTTTATTGGGTGTTTTTTTTCATTCTGAAACAAATTGCCAATGATGATTTGGAGTAAATACCGTAGCAGCCACAATAGTAAAGCTGTAGTACTCAGTTAGACAAGAGGTAAGATATTGCACATCATGATCTTTCAAACGTATAAAATAAAAGCTGTGCTGAATTTTCCCAGTTTGCTTTAGGTTTTAAAAATAGGTTCTGTGTTCCCGAGCTGAGATGCATCCAGCCAGGTTCACGGACAGGTTCACAAAGAGCCCATTGGAAAGCACTGCCTGAACTTCATTCAACATAAACGGGACATGGTGAGAGGTTTCTGCTCAAAACTGCCAGAGTTTCAGAGACCTCTAAAACATAAAGGGGCACGACAAGCTCTGGCTTCAAACCCATTCAGATTACACACCCCAGGGGCTCTCTCTATTAGCATTAAATTTTACTAAAATCCAAGGAAAGTCCTTCTCCAAATACAGCGGTTTAATTTAGGGCTAAACGTTGTTTCCATGCATTGCACAGTACTTGTTACATAAACAGGACTATTACATGTGTGTTCACAGAGTGGGCATGAAAAGGTTAAAAGCAGGCAGCCAGCTGCTGATTAAAAGATTTTGGAAAGCTCAGTCTGTTATGTCTCAATGCCCTGGGTTGATGAAGACCTGCTCAGTGTTATAACCCATGCTTGACAGTTTGTATAAGGTGGAGCAGATGAGAAAGACCAGAGCTCCAGAAGCTGTCGAAAGAGAAAACATAAAACACAAATGGAAATTAAAGGAAAGTCCATTTACTGATCAGCGTACCCAGCTCCCCTTAAGAGACCCCCACAGCCTTCCAGGGGAACTCTGAAGTCAAGAAACTTACATTAGTTTGCACTACATATCTGAATATTGTTGCTCTGGGTAGACTGATCGTGTGCCCCTTTGATTTGGTAAAACCAGTATTGATTCACTTTGTATTTTCTGTCCAGCTTTTTACTTTGGCAGGCTCAATACAGGCAGTAACTGGGATCTTTGGGCCTCTGCAAGGGGAGTCATGTCTGAAAACACACATACACACCTCTAAGGTTTAATTTACTATTTGTATATGTGAATTCACTTTTTTCTGCGCATTTTAAACATTTCAGGATATGAATATTACCTCAAATTGTGAAACTTTTAATAACTTGTGTTAAAAGCGCTGATCGTAATTCGTTTATTACAGGGCAACAGCACAACCCAGCACATGGAAACATACCCTCATGCAGTTAAAACTGCTCCAGCAAACGTGTGGTTATAGCCATGCAGTAATACTGCAGGACCGGATTAAACATGCATCACGGTAACCTGCGTGCCAGGTTTCAAGTCCACCCACCACATCCTAGCTTTGTTTCATAATGCCACAGCACTGCCTCCTTCAACATGAACAACCCACAGCATCTGCGCTTAGAAACTTTCATATCCAATGCAGTGCATAATGGAGCAGCACATCCCCTGATAACCTCAGGAATGATTACACTTAGCCCCTGCTTAGGTTTCCTCATTGTGTTGAAAATCAAACAGGGCAAATTCTAAACGACAATTAGAGTTAAAATGCTTTAAAAAAAAAAAAAAAAAAAAAAAAAAAAAAAAACCCTCACAGTAACAGCTTAAAGGAACAAGAAGTATAAAAAAATGAATTAAAACAAATCCCAATGTTTTAAGACACGTATGAGAAATACATTGGCATTTAACATTGGCATACATAGAGCATGCTCCAATTGTCATATTCCTGCCGTCACTAGCCTTTGCCTTCTTGTGTGTAAAATCTGACAAATTTCTAGTGTAAACATAACGGTAAATTAAGAAAAATTATAAAATCAACCCCACTATCCAAATCTGTGAATGACTTTGCACAGCCACTTAGATTCACATTACTTTCAGTGACAACAACTATACTGTCATTTTTCCAAACAGTACATTAGAGGTAGACCACCCTTTCCTGCAACGGAATTTTCAACAGCAACAACTCCGGCTGATAATTTTATTTTGCATCTCCATATTTGAATATGTATAAATATCTCTTTCATGTATGTGGATTTATTATTAATTGACTTGCTGCCCACATCGCAACAAAGATATGTGGAATATCTCTTTCATACATAACACTATGTAACACAATTTTTGTTCCTGGGTAGTAAGTGTTATTTCCTAATTGCTTATGCCTCAAAAGTATAGAAAATGGCTATTATTCCCCACAAACTTTGGTTTTGTGACCAGGACAGTGATATTTCAAAATATCACTATCTCCAATGTGAAAATGGGCAAATGTGTGTCTTTTCGTCCACATAAAGCCAGAAAAAAACAACATATGAATCCAAATGAACATGTAGTTATACTAAAGTAATACAAAGATGACTACAAAAGATTTAGAAGTGAGTAGTTTTTCGAGATTTACAATTATACTGTATTGCCCATTTTCCCATTGGAAATAGTGATATTTTGAAATATCACTGTCCTGGTCACAAAACCAAAGTTTGTGGGGAATAATAGCCATGTTCTATACTTTTGAGGCATAAGCAATTAGGAAATAACACTTACTACCCAGGAACCAAAAAAATTATAATTTTTGTTACATAGTGTAATCAAGCTACAGTGGCTCTCAAAAGCATTCACCCCCCCTGATTGATTTAAATTAGGAGTTTTTGCCACTGATCAACACAAAAAAAGTCCATAATGTAAATGTGAAAAATAAAATCTGCAAATTGTTGCAAATTGTTTCATTGTCTC
The DNA here is from genome assembly GCF_017654505.1 of Polyodon spathula. NCBI lineage: Eukaryota > Metazoa > Chordata > Actinopteri > Acipenseriformes > Polyodontidae > Polyodon > Polyodon spathula. The sequence continues at coordinate 108,249,414 of NC_054534.1, read as the reverse complement.
GTATACATCAAGCTACGATCCAGCGGCATTTACACTCAGACAGCAATCAAAAACGAAAGGTTGCGGATAGTAAATTGCTTCAAAACGAAAAAGGTAAAAAAAAAAGTAAAATAAAAAAATTGCTGAAACAGCGGTACGGAACAACGTAGTAATGAAATATTAGTTTCACTCAAGACAGATAGGACTGACGTAAAACAAAATCATATGTATAGAATACATTAACAAAACAGGTTACTCCTAATCTCTGCATCATCCTGTATTTGTTCACAGACGCATGCATACTCAGTAACTTTTAGAAGCAACAACACAGATTACGTTCTTGACAGCAAGTCGATATTTACAAGACACGTTTTTAATTTCATGGAATATTCGATTTCATTAAAATATTATCAAATTATAATCGTGGGGTCCCAATAGATAAATAATTAGATTATTATCATTCCCGTTACAAGCCTATTACTCATGCTGGCCAGCCGGAAATATTCCCTTGATAACCAGGCACTGCTACTCTGCTATTTTATTGCCATTTAACGAAGGTTCTTGGCAAGTTTTATAACAAATGAACACGCTGTTATAAGAACATCGAAGATTACGAAGCTGACTGATCTCAGAACTCTGTCAGTCTTAAAGGATCCCAATGAATCGACATCAACGATTCCATACCCTCACCACTTTCTCTGTAAAGAAGTGCCTCTAGATCAGGGGTGGCCAGTCCTGGTCCTGGAGGGTCATTCCACTCCAGGTTTAACAGGTAAAAATGAGATAATTAACTACTTCAGAGTCTGGATGAAGCTTGAATTTGTTCAATTAAACAATTTAGAACAGGGTTGGAACAAAGACCAGGAGTGGAATTACCTTCCCCTGCTCTAGATATATGCAAAACTCCAATGTGTGACATACAGATGCACTTTTCCATGTAACCCATCTCTTTATCCCCCTGCATAAAGGACATGGATTTTAAAACCCTAATGGGTAGCTACAGATTAAATCAGTGCAGCAAGCCATCGCTGGTGTGTTATGGAGCAGTGCAAATAATTACTAGGTCTAAAGCCATGCCAGTTTTCAGTGGGTTAGTAGAAAATTATTAATTAAAAAAACAAGCTTGCTTTTCTAAGGAATCTAAAGAATGTGAATGATTAAGCCATTGGCTCTGAATGCTGCTGTTTGAAGCTTGGCGCACCAGCCCACTCCATTCCACAGATCTAATCTGGCACCTCAACAGGAGCACATCCAAATGTCTACTTCTGCTTGTATAACTGTGTGTGCCATAACCGAAACCCACCGAGCACAGCCTATCATTTAATTAACTGAATAAATAAATATATTGAAAATTAAATCAGAAACAAACAAAACTTCAAGATTACCACTGACAAACGCACAAGTTTTAGTTTAGCTTTAGGATCACTTTTGACGGCAAGCAAATTTTTTTAATGGAATTATTCTTACATTTTCTATAATGATACTGAACTGTAATTACGTAGCCAGTGATGCTTTAATCGCCGATTACATAATATTGTAACCATAGATGACGGCTGCTCATTTTTTATGTTCCTTTCTTTGTGTTAGGAGTTCCTGTTGGTGAAATCAGTGCTCGTGCTGGAGCAGAAACCCAAGAGTGGATTTAATGCTTACACTTTGTATCACAGTACTCGTGTTAAACTTACATTTAACACTACATACAAAGTCATTACCACAACAATAACAAGGTCTATATGCTAGGAATAATAAGAAAAAACCACACTATTTGAAATATTTTCCCAGGTATAACACTTCTGAAAACGTGTCCTCAATAAGTGACAATTATGCTTACTTTCATTCAGGCATGGGGATACTTAAGCAACAGAACCCTCACAGGAGTGGCAGTGCCCTGCAATTGACTTTCCCGATTAGTGGATGACAATTCTGTCAAACTGCAACATTTAACTACAAAAATCCCCAGCTGTGGAGCCCTGCCTAACAGTGCCACACTCAGACGAGAGCGTCTCCCTGAAGTGCATGCAGCACGTGAAGAATTTTTAAAGTTGAATCGAAAGATTCTGAGTCTGTTTGCGTTGTGTGCAACGAGGCCACTGATGATCAAGACAACTGTGTTTTGAATATTTTTTTTTTTTTTATCCCACAGTGCATTACTTCTGCTAATTCAGGGGAACGTACAGCTTCCCTAGTAGATAATTGCATCTTAACGCTGTTAATCACACATCAGTACGCCAGACTGTCATTAAAACGATATCGAAGTCAGCATAGCGCTATACAACACAGTCTGTTTAATTACAATGTTGCCAAACTTGTCATTCAACCTTTTTTTGTTTTAATCAGTTTTGTCTGTTTGTTACAACACATTTAAATGACCCTTGTTTGTTACATTTTAAAAGATTGTTTTAAATGTTATAATGTAAATGTTGACTCAGCCACCATTAAATGTTAAAATGTTTCAACTTTGGAGATTATCTTTGATGCGTTATTAATCTTAGGCAATTTATAATATAACCTTTTTTTTTAATAAAATGGCACTTCCGTGACAATCCGTGAAATGCATATATTTATTTTTTATTTATTTATTTATTTTAATGGTCATTCATGAATTTCTGTGGCCCTACCTATAGCCTGTGACTCCCAGTGCACCAAAATCAATGCCCAGTTGTTGCTTGTGTACCTCACCTGTATCTTGATGGGCCAAGTGAAGTTGCTGACATACACATAGACTGTGATGTTGGGGTTGTTGCGGAAGTCAAACTTCTCGTTGGAAAAGCTGTCCTTGTACTCCTTGATGTTGCTCTTGGAAATGATGGGGACCTCCTCTCCTGCCTGTGTGCCAGCTGGGTGAGACAGGGTAGACACATAGCACATATTCATCTGTTACCCACAACAGATTGCTGGAACCACTACTAGGGATATGATGAATTACTGGTTTTCCCAATTCCAATTCCGTGTTTTTTTTTTTTTTTTTTTTTAAATAACCTCCCTATTCCCATTCCCTTTGCCCAGTTGCAAAGGTTGCAAAAGGTTGACCAGTTGCATATAGCAGTATTCTGTTAAATTTAGCTTCTCACAGGAGCAACAAAATTACTTTAATTGAAGTCGCTGTTAAGTTAATTAAACTTGAAATGGAAGCAGTTAAACACAACAATTATTATGCCTCAAATAAACTCGGAATTGATTTAAAATTAAGCAATTTGAATTAAAACAGGAATTGACCTAAGCCCTGGTAACTACGAAACTCATGTATGAGAATCTACATTGGTTAAAACCAAGAACAAAAAGGAATGCAACACATTCATTTTAGTGTACAAATGTGCACACAGTAATAACCCAGGGTACATCACTGTGAATACCTTTGCTCTTCAGGATCCCCAGTTTAGGACACCGAGGGTGAAAACAGAACAGGTGGACACCAGTGCAGTAGATATGCAATGTTACCTAAAACCACCGTGCACTTGTCAAAGGAGGAAATCATATCAATGTGAGAGACAGGGGCAAAAAGGAAGAGGAGAAATCCTGCCCTATGGCGCTGGCTCTATATACAGGCAAGGTGCTTTAAAGTGTGCCACCCCCAGCAGCACAGCTGGGCAGGGAAGCATGCCGCCACTCCGCCAACCAGCCCACTTCAATGTTCTATTACCTGCAAAACTAGTGGCCCAGGTGATGTTCAGGTTGAAGTTTTTAGATGCATTGATAAACATGTCCAGGTCCCGGTTTTGCTGAACAGGGTGAGAAAAAACCAAATTAAACCAATTAAAAGTTGCTTGTAGTTGTTTCCTGGAAAGCTATTAAAGACGCCTATCAATTTTAGAACTTAGACCAAAGAAAAGTCCACTAATAGGAGATGCTCTTGGAGGTGTATCTCTTTAAAATTTTGGTGACAATCACAGTTCCCAAAGGGTCCTTGCCAGCCACGAGAAACATAAGCCAATACACATTAATTCTACATTAGGAACCAAAGATATCTGTATTGGCTAACATCAAAACATTTAAGAACCCATTTCAGCCTATCAATGCTCAGTTCCTAGGATCTCAAAACTGTCAACTTAAGTCTTAAAGAACCCAAGGGATTCTGCCTCAACCACGTGACTAGGTCTGCCATTCCATACCCTCGCTACTCTGTGTGAAGTGTCTCCTATGCTCTGTCTTATGACCATCTCCAATTACTTTCCAACTGTCTCCTCTGGTACTGGCTTTTGTGCGGAGTTTAAAGTATCAGCCAGAGTTAACTTTTATCAATTCCTTTTTAAGGAGTTCAAATCAATTCTCACTTAGTTCTAGGCTAAATGAATTCAAATGCATGCATGAAATCAGGAATCTGAGCGGCTGTAGGCTTCAGCAGCCTGCCCACTCTAGTTCATTATGAATAGCAGGCCAGAAGCTAAAGGCCAGAGGCTGACGCACTGTGCTCTCATTTGTTTACGTGAACACTTACCTCTTCAGGTGTAGCGACGAAGTTAATGGCTGTGTAATAGCGGTCATCATCTTGGGACAGACTGAAGGTGAACTGGTAGTCAATGAGGAGGGTATCTGTACACAGAAGAGAGAGTGGGGGTGGTGTTCAAGAACGGCTTCATAGCAAACCTGTTTATTCATTACTGTGGCATGATGCAATCCCTCTAATGAGAGAAGGGAGTTCAGCCATCAAGCTGCAAGGACCGACAGAGAGCATTCTTAACAGGGAGGGAGGTACCAGCTGTATTTCAATACAATGCGAGTGGGGTGTATACAGTTAAATGTATACAAGTAGTCTAAGGTGATATAGGCAGGGGTTCACATAACTTATTAGGTTCTCACGTGAGTACAGGCAGGTAGGCACGGTTTAGTATTCACCAGAATTAAGATATATATGGGGGGAGGGGGGGGGGGTTTGGAGACAGAATCGTGGCAATAGACCCCCCCTCTCCTGGAAAAATCCATATGTTACGCAGGTATAGCTTACCTTCCAGCCGTGAGAACCCTCCCTGCCTTTAATTAAAAGGCTTTCCTGTTAAATATACTGACGGTAAGCATTTGCTCATTTACAAAGGGGTCCTGGAAAACAATCACCAAGCACAAACACCACAATAAAAACGTGCAGATCAAACTTAAATCAGCAGCTTGCAGAGATCAGCTGTCTGAAAGCACTTATCTAAACTGTCCGGATACTGAAGTGGCTCATTTCCCAGCTATTTTGACTGCTGTTTACAATAATGCACAGGGTTGAAGGGGTTGGTTCCTGTTTTTTTCAGAAACAAGCTGGAAAGTCACTTGCAGTATTTCCAGCTCATTTTGGGATGGGTGGAAATCCCAGCACATGCGCCGTTTAATATGAATTCACTGAGATACTAATTAACATGAACAGAAACAAAAACATGAAAACCTTCAACCTCCTTTATACTCACAGTAACAGGTACCCTTGAGAGGATTGCCTTGGTAACGGTTCTCCACCTCACATCTAGAGGAGAAAAAACAAGAAGCACAGGGGCGTGAAAACAAAAACTACAATGATAGTGCAACTGAAAGAAAGCAAGCTGATCAGACAGAATCGAGCCAGGACCTAACGGAGCCTGCAGACTCACAGGTGACACTTGTCTCCTTTGATCCCCTTGGTGGTGCAGAAGCACTTTCCAGTTTGGGAGTTGCAGATGGAGGCGTGGCCGTTACACTTGCAGCCTGAAATCAAACAAATAGTCAGCATTCTTTTCCAAAAGTGATCACAAAGTAGCGTCTTTCTTTCTGTGTGAAGCTTTGGGTAATCCGTGGTTTGAAGAACAACAAAACAGTTCAATGATAAACTGAAAACTTATATCAGCCAAACGACTGACTTGGTGTTTAAGTAAAGGAGGTACCACTAGGTGAAGTTTCCGTGTTTTAACCGGTTTAGCATTGTCAGTGATTGTGCTAAATAACGTTTGAAAAATCATCAGTTAAGACAAAAATGTCACAATTCAAGAAATATCTACAGATCTTGTGTACAGATGTCATCCTGTGCATAGAACAAGTTGCACAACAGCACCTCTTTATATTTAGTAGTATTTCCTAGACACACTATCAGGTTTGCTGCTTATGAGTCCTTGTGTGTAGGGTATGAGGAGAGATCATTCGCACAGTTCGAGCAGGCAGAACCACCCTGCTTAGACGGCACAAGATGACATCCCTGCACGTCACATTAACTGTATTAAAAGCAGAATGCAAAAAGGCGTCGCAGATGAGAGCAGCAAGCTGATGTGATGTTGCAATGCTGTCTGTGACCCTGACGTTACTCACCCTGACAGGTGCCCCCGTTGGTGGGGTCTCCATAGTACCCGGAGATGCAGGTCTCGCAGTGTTTGCCCGTTGTCAGGTCCTCACACTTCTCACATGCACTCTCATTGAGGCACTTGCTGTGGCCATTACACTGGCACGCTGGGCAGGGAGAATGGGAGATGGTTACAGACAAAGCAATGGATAGACCTTGTATATACAAATAAAACTATAAGCTGTAAATCTATGTTCACTAAAGCCAGGGGAAGTTTAACAGGACAGATTTTGACCTTCATTGTGATCCAGATAGCTTGGGCACTATTTAACTTTGAATTGGAACCCATATAGAGTATTTTTACGATTATAAAGCACGAATCTCCACAATAAGAAAGGTGAAGCTCAAGTAAACAATTCTGCATTGAAAATGTTATGTTTAACATGGCCCATGTCTTCATAAGGTAGGTTTTATTGTGGATTCCTACTGTGTGGGAACCCCATAAACAGTATGAACAAAGCCCCCACCCAACCCCACACACTGTCCCTCTCTCTCACCTGGACAGTGAATGAAAGACCAGTTGTACTTGTTCTCAGTGGGACACATGGTGACGTTGAGTGCTGGTTCCTGGTACGAGCCGGGTGTTGAGGCCTGGACCGGACCTCGGTACGAGCCCTCTATACACTGCCCTTTCCCAGTGTTAGTGGGGTCCGTACACCATCCGCAACCAGACTGGTCCATGCACTGGCCACACGTGCGGTAGCCAGAACAGTTATCCGCTGCAGTTTAGCACAAGTAAAGGGATGTTAAAAGCACACAGCAGAAAAAACAAGCGCACACTTTTTGCCGCCAACTAAAAAAATTGCACTGACTCAAGGATTTAATCATTTCATTTTAGGAGGTTCCTGTCCTCAAGGAGATATTTTATGGAAACAATGTGGTTGGTATATGGTATCTGACACTGACTACAGATAGCAGATGCATTTGGTCCAATGCTGGAACCAGAACTGAAGAATAATGCAGAGAAATTTTGGAATTGGAAGCTATTATTCGCACTGATGCCAATCCTGAGCAACGGGAACGGAGCATCAGGACCCATAACTGGTACATTTAAATCTAGAGATCTACTTCTCCAGCTGTCTATGAAATGGACATAAAAATTACTTACCATGAGTTACTGAAAATATAACAATCTGGGCATATAACATGATGCCTGACTAATCTTTACGTAAAACATTTTCACTTCTACAGAGATATCCAATCCTGGTGAAATAACTTGATGGCTGTCTGTCAAAAATTTGTTTACAAAATTGGTTACCACAAGTCAGAGTGCATCAGTCTGGATATACGAAGGGACCTGTTTTTCCATCCAACCATATCACACTTAAAATATACATACCACGAAAGTAGGGAGTGGCATTCTACTTTTGCTATAATTATTTTTATTTATTGTAGTGACAATAAATAGTGAGTTGAAGAGTGTAGCTACCATACAAAAATACAACTTTTAAACTAAATAATTTAACGTAATATCACCCAAATATATACAATAGAGGGGGCTGCTTGCTTACGTGGGCAGCTGTTCATGGTGTACCACTCCATGCACTGTCCGAAGGGGAAGGAGGCCACATACGCATTGGAGTCGACGCACTGCTTCATGTTGCTACACCACATGCACTCAGAGCTGCCGCTGGTGCATTCACTGCAGGACGAGCGCAGGGCGCAGGGGGTGCGGCACTGCTTGGCACTGTGGTTCGCTGAGGGGGGTGGGGGGTGGGGGTGAAGGAGGGGGCAGTCAGTTAGTAATCTGGAAAGCCATCAATGTACAGATAAAAGGATGTTGCGATGAGTTTATAGAACGCGCTGGTGAGACCGCAATCTGAGTAACTGTCCAAATCTGAACACTTCGACTCTGGAGAGAATCCAGCAAAGAGCAAGGGTTTAATCCCATGGTTTAAAGGAATGAGCTGCAAAGATATAAATGGGTGGAAGATACTGGATGTATTTAGCCTGGAACAAAAGAAGATTTAGGTGGGACTTAACAGAAGTCCTTAAATCCTAAAAAGAATTTACCCATGGCAATACTTCTAGAGCTGCACTGAAACCAGGACCCGGGGATAGACGAAAATAAGGTGAAGACAGACTTAGGACAGGAGACCCTTCTTCACAGAGAGAGTGGTGTGGGCATGGAATGCAGTGGTAACCAGCAATGTTGTTGATGCTGAAATCACCAAGATGTTTTAATACCAGACTTGAAAATGGTTTGAGATCAACCAACTATTAGGAACCGGACAAGCATTGATAGGCCAAATGACCGCCTCTCATTCGTAAATTCTACTTTTGTGCAAGGGAAGTGGAGAGTCTTAGTCAGAGACGGGAGACGCCATACTACAGTGCTGTGTTGTAGCGCTACAGTTACGTAAATGTAGTTTTTTTTGTTGTTTTTGCGCTTAAAACTGACTGACTTATTTATAAATGAGAGAGATGCAATGAAGTGCAGTGTCTCACTGCAGCAAATTAGCGGTTTTCAAATCCCCACGAATACACTGTATAACACGGTACAATGTATAACACGATATCAACTCACCACGGTACCGTAGAAAAAATTCTTATCACGATAAACCATGGGATCACGGATTGTAAGTAAGTCGCAATCAGAAAAGGGTTTGGTATGGTGTACTAAAGATTCAGCTCCAGTGCAGCAGTTATTGGGACCCCACTTGGGTCTGGAAAGCAGAGTAACACAGAATTCACCCATATTGCAATTGTTTAAATAAATTTAACTATTTTACTTTTTTTTTTTTTTTTAGAGGTTCACTTTGCGTCTTTGGCTGGCATCAGTAATGACTTAAAGTAGTCTGCAGCGTCTTCAATCCGTATAATATCCATGCAATAAACTGGGTCTAAAAATAAAGCAGCTGTAAAATTAGCCCTTAATTCAGCCTGTAGACTCATATGAAGTAATGTAATTCACCAAAATATCCGAAGCTCACCTCTGCTTGGACAATTATAAAAATAATAATTTAAAAAATACATGGGCCGCTGTAAAAACGGCAAAAAATGTTTGAAGCTAAATGACTAAATGTTTGAAATTTGAATCAAACATACATTTTTGGACTTCACTACATATTTTACTTTTCTTCACCAACAGTTTATAAACTCAACAATGCATATTTGTTGGCTGTGATTGGAACATTGTGGAAGCATGCGCAGCTGTGTGGTGTAGATATGAAACGCACATGGAAATGCAGAAAAACCAACCTCAGTACTGCAAAATGAGTAAATCTAAAATCAACATGGCCAGTAAATACTTGAACATTACAGCTATCTGTGTACTCTCAGAGTGTGTTTTTAGCACTGGTTGGAACATTCTACACCTGTTCATTCACACTGAAGCACGGAACATCTGAATATGTTTTTTTTTTTTTTTTTTTTAAAGAAAACCTAAAATAGACTTCCCGTGCATACTGATTTTTGGCCAATGGACTGCTCTTTAAGGAAATAGGAGCATTACTCATTTTTCAAGGGTACTAAGCCCTATGCAGCTACTGTAAGAATTATGCTGGATACAACATTAGTTTGGGTATTTTAGTGGCATAAACATAAAAATAAAATTGTGGTTATAGTTTTGAATCAATTAAAACAGACCCAAATTGATGATTCTGTTTCTTATTTTTGTATGCCTAATATCAGCAAAACTGCTTGCTTTTATTTTGAGGCAAGTCTGACTTCCATAAAAGGTGTTTGTTTTTATAGAGATATTCATTTATTAAGAACACTAAGGACCCCCTCTTTTGAAGCCAGTGCAAAGTTTGTCCTCATTTTTCTGAAAAGAAAAAAAAACATTTTAAGATTGTAAAGCTAGTAAGAAACAGCTCAAAAGAATAGTGTAATGTAATTGCTCCAACCTGCAAAAAATGTGTTTCTTGATAGTCTCATAATATTGATGATGCTTTTTCCTTTTAGAAAAAAAATTGTGAAAAGTACTTTTTGGACCTGTAATATTGCCACTCTCAATATATCGAGATCATTTTTGGATTACGAGATGATGAAAAAGTTAATATTATGACATCCCTATTAGTGACATGACCCCCAGGTCCTGGAGCCAATATATACATGCTTTTTTGTGCATGGCTGCATATGTATGCATGTTTCGAATTCAGGCTAAATTTATAAGTGCGTTTGTAAAACAGAAGAGAGGCCATCCATTCAACACAAACAGAAAAATCCACGACCCCTTAGGTCAATGCATGTATAATTGCACCATGACAATTTTTCTTATCTATGATAGTCTATACTTTAAAATGTGTATAAATCTTGGGAGGCAATTTCTCTTGTACCCCATAGAGTTCACATAAATAAACAATTCTAACAATGAAATCATGACTGCAGGTATTGCCCTCGGTTGAACCGTGTGTTGAGTTACCTGGGCGCTCGCACAGGCTGCCATTGACAGGGTTGACGCAGGTGGCTGCCTTCAGGCCGGTGTGGGAGGGCTCAGCCAGGTACCCACAGAACCCAGCATCACTGGGCTCCCCTGGCAGCCACTGGAGGGACGTGTTGGTGAAAGGGGACATGTCCTCCCAGCACCAGTACGAGACGTTGATCTTCCGCAATCCCACCCAGGGGGTGACGGTCGCTTTGTACTGCAGACACAGAGAAACAGAGAGGACTTCACTCCGACAGACAACTTTCCAAAAGCAAGACTGAACTCATACCATGATAAGCTGTCAACGTATGAGAATGATCTAGTTTTTAATTCGGTTCTAACATTGAGACCACTGTTTGTTGCCAATCCATGCTGCCAGCATTCTTTCCAAGTTGGCCTTTTATACACAAAGATTTAGATCTCTAAACCTCTAAAGATTTGTCACACTAAATCAGATTTCTGCTAAAGAAGGATGTCTCTGCCAATATAAGTGTTTAGTCTTTACAACATTGAAAAGATAATGCCTTTCTCTCAAATGACATATGATATGAGCTGCAGTAAAAAACAAATCGGGTTAGAAAAATCTAGTCCTGCACAGTCCTGAATTCTAGAACTACCCTTAATTAAGTATTGAACTATTTAAGGAGGCAAGAGTTCTACAATCCTCCCATATAACTGTGAACAATTTCTAAGAGTCAACCTACAGGCTCATTCATGCTGTGATAAATGCAATCACGTTAGCAGACTTCACAGCGCCTCCTCACCCTGCACAGCTGAGAATCTGAATTGCTGTAATTACCTCATTAGGGTTTAACAATCAGGCCTGCTCCCTTCCCCTCAGGGCCTCGTTGATATTACATGTTAGTCTGCCTGCAAGGACTGTTGGGACTGATTAACACTGTTAGGAGATCTGGGAATGCACATTACTTTTCATTATTTTATTAATGTAGTTCTTGAAAACAGCACTTGTTGAAGAACCATGTTGATTTGGAAGACAGCACAGTGCAGCGGGTGTGTGACCCAAGGCCTCCTCACAGGTACTCACCAGCACATGCATGATCTGCAGCTCCTTGAGGACAAACTCCACCTCCTTCTGGGAGGTGAGCGAGGCCAGGACTGCGTTGCTGTTTCGGCAGGACAGCTTGGCGTTGTCGTAATTGTCCTTGGCTGTGGTGAACTTCAGGCAGGAGTTTCCAACAAGATGCCAGTTCTCCCCGCAGATATTATCTAAAAGGGGAGAAAATATAAACACTTTCATTATTATTTTATTTACTTAAATCAAGCATAAAATAAAAAAAAAAAAAAGATCAGTCCGCAATTAACAGATTGATTAATTGATTCTTTAGAAGTTAAATTCAAGGGCTTTATCAACTTCACCATGAGTTAACAACAAAAGAGTTAGAGAGAGAAAGAATATATTGATAGCATTGGGGCTGATCCTTTGTAGCTTTAGAAGACTGTAAAACAATTTAAATTGGTAATGTTTCTGTACAATAAATCAAGATAAAACAAAAACACCACCGAAAATGTCATAAAAATTGCCAGCTATTCCTAAGTGGGGTCCCAATACCAGCTGCACTGGAACTGAACCTCTAGTACACAGTACCAAACCCTTTTCTGATTGAGAGTAAGGCATCCCAGTATAGTAAAGGCATCAATCAGCCTGCTATGCCCGCTGTACAGACCCTGCTCCGCACCTCCCACAGTGCTGCACACTCAGTATAAGCTGCAGTATCATTACCTGGTAAGGCACTGCTCTCAGTGTAAGCTGCAGTATCATTACCTGGTAAGGCACTGCTCTCAGTGTAAGCTGCAGTATCATTACCTGGTAAGGCACTGCTCTCAGTGTAAGCTGCAGTATCATTACCTGGTAAGGCACTGCTCTCAGTGTAAGCTGCAGTATCATTACCTGGTAAGGCACTGCTCTCAGTGTAAGCTGCAGTATCATTACCTGGTAAGGCACTGCTCTCAGTGTAAGCTGCAGTATCATTACCTGGTAAGGCACTGCTCTCAGTGTAAGCTGCAGTATCATTACCTGGTAAGGCACTGCTCTCAGTGTAAGCTGCAGTATCATTACCTGGTAAGGCACTGCTCTCAGTGTAAGCTGCAGTATCATTACCTGGTAAGGCACTGCTCTCAGTGTAAGCTGCAGTATCATTACCTGGTAAGGCACTGCTCTCAGTGTAAGCTGCAGTATCATTACCTGGTAAGGCACTGCTCTCAGTGTAAGCTGCAGTTTCATTACCTGGTAAGGCACTGCTCTCAGTGTAAGCTGCAGTATCACTACCTGGTAAGGCACTGCTCTCAGTGTAAGCTGCAGTATCATTACCTGGTAAGGCACTGCTCTCAGTGTAAGCTGCAGTTTCATTACCTGGTAAGGCACTGCTCTCAGTGTAAGCTGCAGTATCATTACCTGGTAAGGCACTGCTCTCAGTGTAAGCTGCAGTATCATTACCTGGTAAGGCACTGCTCTCAGTGTAAGCTGCAGTATCATTACCTGGTAAGGCACTGCTCTCAGTGTAAGCTGCAGTTTCATTACCTGGTAAGGCACTGCTCTCAGTGTAAGCTGCAGTTTCATTACCTGGTAAGGCACTGCTCTCAGTGTAAGCTGCAGTTTCATTACCTGGTAAGGCACTGCTCTCAGTGTAAGCTGCAGTATCATTACCTGGTAAGGCACTGCTCTCAGTGTAAGCTGCAGTTTCATTACCTGGTAAGGCACTGCTCTCAGTGTAAGCTGCAGTTTCATTACCTGGTAAGGCACTGCTCTCAGTGTAAGCTGCAGTATCATTACCTGGTAAGGCACTGCTCTCAGTGTAAGCTGCAGTATCATTACCTGGTAAGGCACTGCTCTCAGTGTAAGCTGCAGTATCATTACCTGGTAAGGCACTGCTCTCAGTGTAAGCTGCAGTATCATTACCTGGTAAGGCACTGCTCTCAGTGTAAGCTGCAGTTTCATTACCTGGTAAGGCACTGCTCTCAGTGTAAGCTGCACTTTCACTACCTGGTAAGGCACTGCTCTCAGTGTAAGCTGCAGTATCATTACCTGGTAAGGCACTGCTCTCAGTGTAAGCTGCAGTTTCATTACCTGGTAAGGCACTGCTCTCAGTGTAAGCTGCAGTTTCATTACCTGGTAAGGCACTGCTCTCAGTGTAAGCTGCAGTATCATTACCTGGTAAGGCACTGCTCTCAGTGTAAGCTGCACTTTCACTACCTGGTAAGGCACTGCTCTCAGTGTAAGCTGCAGTTTCATTACCTGGTATGGCGATGCACTCAGTGTAAGCTGCAGTTTCATTACCTGGTAAGGCGATGCACTCCTGGTTTCGAGGCTCCCACTGGCAGTTCTGGTCCATAGCACAGCTCTTGCAGCTCGTCTTCTTGTTGCAAACATACTCTGGGTTATCCTTCGGGCAGGTCTCATACTCCACGATGGGGCCCTGCAGAAGAGCAATGAGCTGGGCAGCGCTTTCTCTGAGATCAGTGATTACAGTACAGAGCTGGGCAGCTCTCTGTCTCTCTCTCTCTCTCTCTCTCCCTCTCTCTGATCAGTGATTACAGCACAGAGCTGGGCAGCCCTCTCTCTGAGATCAGTGATTACAGCACGGAGCTGGGCAGCCCTGTCTCTCTCTGATCAGTGATTACAGCACGGAGCTGGGCAGCCCTCTCTCTGAGATCAGTGATTACAGTACAGACCTGGGCAGCTCTCTGTGTCTCTCTCTCTCTCTCTCTCTCTCTCTCTCTCTCTCTCTCTCAGTGATTACAGCACTGAGCTGGGCAGCCCTCTGTCTGAGATCAATGATTATAGTACAGAGCTGGGCAGCCCTCTGTCCAAGAGCAGCGATTACAGTACAGAGCTGGGCAGCTCTCTGTCTCTCTCTGATCAGTGATTACAGCATGGAGCTGTGTAGCCCTCTCTCTCTGAGATCAATGATTACAGTACAGAGTTGGGCAGCCCTCTGTCTGAGATCAATGATTACAGCACTGAGCTGGGCAGCCCTCTGTCTCTCTCTGTCTCTGTCTCTCTGATCAGTGATTACAGCACTGAGCTGGGCAGCACTCTCTCTGAGATCAGTGATTACAGTAAGGAGCTAGGCAGCCCTCTGTCTGAGATCAGTGATTACAGTACAGAGCTACAGGGCAGAGGGAGGTAGACTTGAAACCCAGAATGGCTCTCAACATAGTCCAGACACGTGAACCCAGTTGTGAAACGCGACATCAGTTCTTTCTGTACTGCTGCCTTAGAAACAAGAATCTAGCGAGCAGTGCTTGTAGAGTAATTTAGACTGAGAGACACAGAACCTTACTTATGCACTCAAGCATCCACTTTCTAAAATGAAGAGCAAAATGAGTCTCCAATATTAAAATTAATCCTCTAGATTAAACCTAACCCTACATACAACATATAGCCTTTTAAATAAATACATTTGTAAATAATTGTATTATAATCTGTAACAGTCTGCATGCAATTTAGAAACTACAGTCCACGAGGACTTGCCTATGAACACACACACACTCCCCCTGTACTGCCTCCCTGCCTCAGCCCCTGGTACTCACTGGCACAGCTGTGCAGTTGCTGCTCATTGAGATGCACTGATTGGTGCACCACTGGCACCCGTTGGTGTTGGCTGTGCAGCTGTAGCAGTCTGTGTATTGATCACACTTCTCACTGTCAGCATCTGGAAAGGGAGATAAAGATTGAAGGATCCAGGTTAGCTTGCTGTATAAGTGGGATTATTACCAAAAGCAAGCAGTCACATTATAATTGATCACTTCAGACATTAGATTTAAACAGTTTTATGTAGAGAGGGTTTGACAAGGCTGTTATGAACTATACTGCCCTGATTAATATGAACACATCATCTGTTCCTGTTGGTACCAAAGTCAAAATACAGTTACTCTGAAAAGCATCCAATATTTAAAAAAATAATATTGAAACCTTTTTATTCTCAACAGATAAATACATGTAACAATGTTGACAGTGTCAGGATTGGAAATAAGATTCCTACGGCAGGTTTTAATATGTGCATGATTAGCCCGTGTATAGGTATAAATCTCAGGTGTGTTATAAACTCATAGTAAAACTAGGAATGGGTCAAAATGCTATGCAATGGGAGTAGTCTTTCCAACCCTGGGTAAACTGTACATGTACTACATACCTCACTGAATAATGAGCCTTCACCAGCTTAATTGTTTGACGTGCAAGTCAAATAGCAAAATACTAATTTGGTGATGTTTTAGTAGTCTTAAGGTCACAGAGAGAACAGGAGTGACTTGAAGTGAATGTTATTCTGCAGGCATGTTTCTAAGTGAGTGTGAGGACCTACATGCTTTGGCAGGACAGGTGAACAGGACCTGCAGCTCCTCCTTGGGGCTGGCCTCTTCCCAGGATAGACAGCGGTCCAGACTGGCATTCCAGAGGCAGCGGATCCCAGGTCTGGCTGCGGTGCAGGCAGCCTCGCTGGAGAGCGCAGCGCAGCTCGCTGGAGCAAACATCAGCACATCACTCAGGAGCAGGCTGTTGAAACCTCCGAACACGTACATGGTGCTGCCAAGGAAAGAGGAAAAACAACACAAATTAAACAAGACAAAAGGGGAAGTCTCACTGGGGCCATTAAGATATATTATAAAATGTACATGACACCTGTTTACAATCGCAAATAACATACCTGAAATGCATGCTTGCCTTTACTTGTTATAGCTATCTGCATGTTCTGACTGCTAGACTGTTAACTGCAGACTCCAGCTGTGCATCTATTCTTGTTCTTTTAGATTTAAGTGCTGCATTTGATACAGTGGACCATACCGCTTTAATTGATTGTCTCAGAAGTTGAGTTGGATTGTCCGATATTGTCTAAAAATGGTTCAAGTTATCTCTCACTAACAGATAGCAGTTTGTTTCATTCTGAGACTCTGTCTGTATTTTCATTGGTTGCCTGTGCCATTCCCCAAGGCTCTATACAAGGACCCATTCTTTTCTTTTGCACGTTACCCTGGGTGAGAATCTGTAAACATGGTGCTAACTTTCACAATGCCGATGACACGCAGCTCTTCATCTCTGTAAAACCTGATGATACTCTGGCAAAGAGGTGGACGTTACAACATGTACAGTTCAACTGATAAGACAGAGGTTCTGTTAGTAGGTTTTCAGCAGCAACTAGAAGCAACAAAATCTCTAAAAATAGATCTGGGCAATTCGACCACAAACATAAAAACAAATTGCAAAGCTGCAATGTCACCAAAGTGTCCTTACACCATTTGCAAAACTTTGCTAAAATTAGGTTATGTCTAATGCTGAAAAACTAAAATAATGCTTTTGTGTCTTCCAATGCTCAATTCACTGGGCTTCCGGGTCACACCATAAATCGCCTGTAGCTGATACAGAATGAAGCTGCTAGGCTTCACTGCAGCTGATACAGAATGCAGCTGCTAGGCTTCACTGCAGCTGATACAGAATGCAGCTGCTAGGCTTCACTGCAGCTGATACAGAATGCAGCTGCTGGGCTTCACTGCAGCTGATACAGAATGCAGCTGCTGGGCTTCACTGCAGCTGATACAGAATGCAGCTGCTGGGCTTCACTGCAGCTGATACAGAATGCAGCTGCTGGGCTTCACTGCAGCTGATACAGAATGCAGCTGCTGGGCTTCACTGCAGCTGATACAGAATGCAGCTGCTGGGCTTCACTGCAGCTGATACAGAATGCAGCTGCTAGGCTTCACTGCAGCTGATACAGAATGCAGCTGCTAGGCTTCACTGCAGCTGATACAGAATGCAGCTGCTAGGCTTCACTGCAGCTGATACAGAATGCAGCTACTAGGCTTCACTGTTTAATGATTTAGAGAAGGAACTAAAGAAAATTACCAAACTGAATTATAAGCTCAAACTAGAGAAGTTCACAGAAGGCAATGCAAGGGAGGCATGGAAAGGAGTGAAAACCATGATAGGAAGACCGCAGCACCAACAAACTATACAGTGTGAAGATCCTCTTAAATTTGGAAATGAACTCAACTCTTTTGATGGGAAAGACTTTGGGAGAGAGTGTGATGACATGTGTCAAAGCCTAGTCCCATCGTTGGGGAAAGTGAAGGAAAGGGATGTAGTGACTTCTCTCAGGGATCAATCCCTGTCAGGCCCCTAAAAGGAAGGGTCCTGGAAGAATGTGCTGCACAATTAGGACATGTATTTGCACAACTTTTTCAACTGTTTTTAAATACATGTTTCGTTCCTCGTAGATGTAGATCGCCTACCATAATACCAGTGCCAAAAAAAGCAAATGCTAAATGTTAGAATGATTTCAGACCTGTAGCCTTAACCTATACTATGTAAATACTAGGAAAGTGCTGTTTGTCGCCAGCATTCCACAACTGTGGATGATCAGATGGATCCACTGCATTTTGCCTACACAGTAAAACGTGGAGTGGTGGATGCTACCTTGACACAGAGTTTACTTTCCGTCATTTAGATATCTCGGGCACTTACACACGGATTTTGTTCACGGATTTCTCCTCTGCTTTTAATATCATTCAACTACATTTATTACTGAAACGTCTGTGTGATTTACAAACAAATACAACTTTGGTGCTGTGGATTAGGGCATTTCTGTGTGATTGCCCACAGAGTGTCAATGTGAAAGGCTTTTTATCTGATGAATTGGTTTTAAATACGGGGGTCCCCCAGATATGTCCCCTGTCCTCTTCTTAATTTACATAAAACAAGACGTGTAATAGTGATTGTGCTTTGATCAAACATGCGGGTGACGAGGCATTAGTGGAATGTCTCAAAGATGAATCTTCACTATCTCAGTATTTTAAGTATGTTACACTTTGACTTCTTGGTTTGCTTAAAGCTTTCTGGAACTAAATGTTTAGAAAACTGAGGGAGGCAAGCATTAGCTCAGCACATCCCCTCTAAGCCACCTAGGATAAAGGGACCAGACGTGGAAAAAGTTTCAAGCTTTAAATATCTTGGTACTGGGCTAGACAAAACCTTAGGTTTTCTGGAAATGTTGATTACATACAGTGGCTTGCGAAAGTATTGACCCCCCTTGGCATTTTTCCTATTTTGTTGCCTTACAACCTGGAATTAAAATGGATTTTTTGAGGGTTTGTATCATTTGATTTACACAGCATGCCTACCACTTTGAAGATGCAAAATATTTTTTATTGTGAAACAAACAAGAAATAAGACAAAAAAAACAGAAAACTTGAGTGTGCATAACTATTCACCCCCCCCCCCCCCAAAGTCAATACTTTGTAGAGCCACCTTTTGCAGCAATTACAGCTGCAAGTCTCTTGGGGTATGTATCTATAAGCTTGGCACATCTAGCCACTGGGATTTTAGTCCATTCTTCAAGGCCAAACTGCTCCAGCTCCTTCAAGTTGGATGGCTTCCGCTGGTGTACAGCAATCTTTAAGTCTCCCAGTCTCAAATCTCTGGAAGACTGAAACAGGATTCCCTCAAGAATGTCCCTGTATTTAGCGCCATCAATCATTCCTTCAATTCTGACCAGTTTCCCAGTCCCTGCCGATGAAAAACATCCCCACAGCATGATGCTGCCACCACTATGCTTCACTGTGGGGATGGTGTTCTCGGGGTGATGAGAGGTGTTGAGTTTGCGCCAGACATAGCGTTTTCCTTGATGGCCAAAAAGCTCAATTTTAGTCTCATCTGACCAGAGTACCTTCTTCCATATGTTTAGGGAGTCTCCCACATGCCTTTTGGCGAACACCAAATGTGTTTGCTTATTTTTTTCTTTAAGCAATGGCTTTTTTCTGGCCACTCTTCCGTAAAGCCCAGCTCTGTGGAGTGTACGGCTTAAAGTGGTCCTATGGACAGATATTCCAATCTCCGCTGTGGAGCTTTGCAGCTCCTTCAGGGTTATCTTTGGTCTCTTTGTTGCCTCTCTGATTAATGCCCTCCTTGTCTGGTCTGTGAGTTTTGGTAGGCGGCCCTCTCTTGTCAGGTTTGTTGTGGTGCCATATTCTTTCCATTTTTTAATAATGGCTTTAATGGTGCTCCGTGGGATGTTCAAAGTTTCGGATATTTTTTTATAACCCAACCCTGATCTGTACTTCTCCACAACTTTGTCCCTGACCTGTTTGGAGAGCTCCTTGGTCTTCATGGTGCCGCTTGCTTGGTGGTGCCCCTTGCTTAGTGGTGTTGCAGACTCTGGGGCCTTTCAGAACAGGTGTATATATACTGAGATCACGTGACAGATCATGTGACACTTAGATTGCACACAGGTGGACTTTATTTAACTAATTATGTGACTTCTGAAGGTAACTGGTTGCACCAGATATTATTTAGAGGCTTAATAGCAAAGGGGGTGAATACATATGCACGCACCACTTTTCCGTTATTTATTTTTTAGAATTTTTTGAAACAAGTTATTTTTTTTCATTTCACTTCAATTTGGACTATTTTGTGTATGTCCATTACATGAAATCCAAATCCATTTTAATTCCAGGTTGTAAGGCAACAAAATAGGAAAAATGCCAAGGGGGGGGGGCAATACTTTCGCAAGCCACTGTATATATGTTGATTACATATAAAAGTGTACCATGATATGGCAATCTCTCAGTAAAACAATAAAACAAAACTGGCAGGAATTGACAATCAGGAAAGTAAAATAATCTGTACCAAACAGCTGTAATTATTAGACCTGTACCATAGAGCAGTTAAAAGGAAATTCATACAAATTTATGACAGTACGCATCCTCTGAATTCTTCATTTCAATTACTGCCATCCAGGTTGACAATTCAAACTCCTCTTGCAAAGAAAAACTGTTATAAAAAAATAGTGTTTCATCGGCAATTTCAATCCTTAATGAGGAAAAGAGAGGGCAGACCTGAGCAGTGTGTGTGGATGTGTGTAGGCGTGTGCTTGCATGTGAATGCGGTATGTTGCTGCTCAACACTGAGCTGATGCTGTGCTAATTTATGCTAGCATGGATTATTGTTTTATTATTGATGCTGTGTCTACACTGCTGTATGTTTTGCTTTTTTACTGAGCCATGTAAGCTGAAGACACATTTCCATTTTATGCTTTATTTAATGGACAATAAAGCTTTTTTGAATTTTTTTTAATTTGAAAAAAAGACACCACAGAACTCCTGTGCTGGCCTCACTGCACTGGCTCCCAGTGAAGTTTAGAGAGGATTTTAAATTTTTATTTGGGACTTAAATAGGCTTGCTACTTTTCGATATTATCGGTAAAGCTTGTTAAACATCGAATTCCCCAAAAAACTGGAGTTCCACTGAAATAAATTTCTATAGGATATACGTTGGTAAAACCACTGGCTATTTTTTTTTTTTTTTTCTTACCAAAAATAATCATTTAGAAATCACCTCTAGTCTGTGTAGTTTTTATACTTGCTGTCTGTCCTGTCTCTGCTCTGCTCTGAATGGCTGGAGGTCGCTGTCAGTCCCTGACTGACAGATAGGACGAAGCGGGCCCGTCTGCCTTGCCTTCCGGCTGTGCTGAAGCAGGAGAGGGGGAGCTCAGACTCTGAATGCATTTTCTATGGTTTATTTGGGAACATTTTAAAATTTGTGTAGGACTTTTATCGTTAGGTATAGCTCTACTGTAACCAAGCGTTATTTCAATTAGAATGTTGGTAACCATGGTTTTGTCGCATGAAGAATATTAAAAAGGGGTCACAATAAATGAGACGTTTCTCAATGGCATAAGTTTGTGTTTTTTTTCTGCTAAAGCATAAAGGTCAATTTCCCCCATTCTCTGCTTGAAATGAAAAATCAAAGAAAAAACGTCGACTTGGCAAAAAAAATAAAAATCGAATAGTAGCAAGCCTACTTAATAAAGCACTTAAAGATCTGGCACCAGATTATATAAAAGGAGCTTCTAGTCACATATATACCTTCTCGGGATTTAAGATCAGCTGATGCAGGCCTTCTGTGCCTCCCGCAAGTCAACACAAACAGGAAGGGAGGGAGAAAGCTTTTAGTCACTGTGCTCCCAGACTGTGGAATGCACTGCCACCTCACAGCAGAAGTGCTGCACCAGTTGATAACTTAATTGAAAACTTTCTTGTTTAGATTAGCGTTTTCAAACTGAATTTTAAAAACTGTGTATTTCTGAGCTATACAAACGTATTATATTTAGATTGTCTTCTGTTTTTATATTAGCATTTTTTTTTAAACTGGATTCTAAATGTTTTTCATTTCTATGCACATGAATTGTATTTAGATGTTCGCTTTGATATACCTTTTGCATGAAAGGCACTATATAAGCAAAGTACTGATTGATTGATAAGATCAAACCAGCTTGTTTCCTCTAACTTAGTTCTCTTACCATGAATTCAGCCAGTGACAAGCCCAGAATGTTTTTTTCTGTTTAAGTTTTCAATGTGATTCAATTCTTTTCAATGGATCATTCTAATCCATGGGGCGCATTTCCTAACTGCAGACTCTGAAAGTGGTGTGGTCGTGGTTGAAGGTACAGATTGTATTAAGCACATGTTTATGTGAACTCTCGATCACACCATGACATTTACAGTCAGATTCTAGAAAGAAGCAGCACCCTGCTCTGCTCATGTCAGAGAGAGGACTGTTCAGGGCGTAAACGCAAACAAAAACATGAGGTGTGTACAAAGAAAAAAATGCCCTTACTTTGAATTAATTACAATAACCAATTGTACATCCTCTTCTTAATAATCTACATTTCAGAATAATTTCTGTTTCTGGGGGATGACCTAACTCTCGGTTTGAGCCAGGAAGTGCAGACAGGATGACTTCATAAACAGTTCAGTGGCAGTGCTTGGACAGGGAGCCCGGGGGAAATGATTCAGCTTTATTAGTTGGACTATACCAGACTCAAACTTGCCATACACTGCTCATCCTGACACGCTGTATCCCTCCCCCTCCCCCCTGCCTATCAGTAATGCTGACCACAGATGTTTAGTTGAGTAAACTTTCCTGAGTATCAAGTGCTGGTGATTTTGATGTTACTAATATCCTGGAAAGAAAGACTTTATATAACCTTGGCATAGATAAGAAAAAAAAAAAAAAAAAAAAAAAAAAAAAAAAAAGCTAAAATGTTATTTCTTTTTGTATTCAAGAAACTTTTTAAAAACACAAATCTAAAGGAATTCCCGATTTCAAAAACGTGTGAACAAATTGCTCTTACTTTTTTTAAAACCACATTTACGAGGTAGTGCTGTGACAAGGAATGGAATTGAGGATTGCTACTTTCTATCAGTTTTCTAAAAGCATTTTAGGCCTGGTCAGTGTTCAGTACACAGCAAAACTCTTCACTCATTACAGCAGCGCAGTCCCTGCCTATGGTATCGGATTTGTAAGGGCCGGGGCCCTTTTCCAGAAACTTTCATTACAGCATTACCTGTTGCTGTAAACTGCAGAGTGTCCAAAACGGTTTACATCTTGGTGCAAATCTGGTCTGGGCAGTACCGACCACTCGTCACAAGCTGTGTAGAGAAAAAACAAAACAAAAATAAGGGTTGGTTAACACACCAACAAAGTCTTGCGGTTGTTTTGAGACGGGTACCTTTTTAAAAATAGTCAAGATAGTCAAAATAGTCTAACATTTTTGTTTAGTATGCTACTTATTAAATTAAATAATCAATCAACCATTTATTTATTAAACCATAGAGTCATTTAAGAACAGCTTCTCACTGTCAATGAGGATCTAGCCAAGAGGCTGACAGAACCATGTAGAAGCCCATAATGCCATTCCACTAGCACCTGTATTCTTGTTATAAAGCAGAACACAATGGCTTAGTACGAAGCCTATGGCTCCCAACTACTACGTTATAAAAGGGGGAAGCACTGTTTATTTGTCGTGCCACAAGCAATGAATGTCTACAGTAACTAAGTTCAAATTACAATATTTTAAGCTGGTCTTTCCCATTTTCAATTTGAAAAGACTTCCAAATGATCGTTCTCTGGCATGCTTTCACATCCCAATGTTTCAAACCCCCCACCTAGTGCAAACACGTCTGGTACAGACATATTCATGACATGTAAACTAACATGTCGATACCGCATTTGGAAAACTAACAGCAGCAAAGAATCTCTACTTAGATTCGGTGGCAAACAATTCTGTGGTATCCTGGCAGCATACCATGTGTCTGAACACCTTGAAAGAATCTCCTTAGGGTCTCCGCTCGGAAGATCAAACAAATGCTTCCACAAACCTCCAGATTCCAATACTCTTAATAACCTGTGATAAATAATATGTTCACCAATGTTGATCACAGGCTGACTACAGCCCTGATGAAATACATAATATGTAGTACAGATGAACCTCCTTACATTATGTGCTTAGATTATGATAGTAGCAATAACTCGGTCTAAAGAACATCCCACATTACCATAATTGGATAAGAATTTGCCAGTAACAGGCTGTATCAAATCTTCAGCATGCCACTGAAGGTTACTTTCACCCACTGGAGTTTTAAATTGCAGTAGGCTGCCAAAAGGGCTGTGCTGCTACGTTAATTAAAAGTAAATTAGTTGTATATAGAAAGCAGAGTGCAATTCATTTTTTTTTTTATTATGGCATCTTTAGATAAAGCGGACATATGGGTTTTTCCTCCAGATTACCATGAAACATGTTAGTGCAGCTCCTTCAGTATCAAAACAGACCTTATCCAATCTGTGTCACAACACTGCCCTCTACTGTCTGCACACGGCAAGTGTTCCCAATATGCCTTCTGTCAGGTCATTGCAATGTCAAATAATGAATGAGTGTACTCCTGCTTAATTGAGCAGAAACTATTACTAACTGCCAATTAGCCCCTCAGCCAGCTCCCTTTTTCAGAGTAAATAGAGAACAATTTCACCTGCTTTATTGCAAACTCTACAGAATAATCTTTAAATTCAACATTCTTTACCCTTATTAGTTTAAATATGAAAGAACAATACATCCATGAATAAATAAAATAAATAAATGAGGCTCAGATGGATGTGGTAAATTAGTGTCAAGAATTCATACTGGGCCTTCCCTACAATCAGAAACACAAACCTGATTAACAGCAGCTTGTTGTGTGTGTTTATTGGTTTTATGCGAATTGAAAGTATGTATGTATGTATGCATGCATGCATATACACACACACAGAGTGCTCCCTCGCTATAAGGCTCTCGGTTATAACACGCCTCAGAGATAATGCTCCTACAGCATGTCCCCCAATTCTCTATACTAGTGATTCATGCAATATTTCTACAGTAAATACAGAACTGGTGTTCAAACTGTAAACAACTTCTCAGTATAATTTCCATATCTGAACTGAAGAGAAGCTGCGCTGGCACTTTATAAAACAGACATCTTATTCAGCATTTGTTTTATAACTAAATAAATATTAGGCCTATTACATGGTTATCTTCTTAATGTATTTACTTTTTTGCTGCAAGTGTACCTGTGGCTTTCTCTGGGAGACGAGACGCTTCAGCCCTACTCTGGCAGCAGAACCTGGGAAGAGCCCATTCCCTCATCCCCTCGCCCGACCCGCTTTCCTTCTCGCACCTGGTTTGCTTGTCTGTCACTTCAAACTGAACTCTGGACCGCCATTTAACTAGTAGGAATGTTATTTTTTTTTGTAATAAGTATAGCGTTGATTACATGGTGCTTCATGCATGGTTAATTCACGGAAAGTTACATTTTTGCTTCACTATACATGCATTAGAGTGAGGGAGTTTTTTTTTTTGGGTATTTTAGTGTGACGTGTGTTGTGTCCCACAGCGCCCCCCCACTCCTGTTTACAACTATCTTTGGTTACAACGCTCATATTGTGTGTCCCCAGAGACCTGCGTTAAAACGAGGGAACTCTGTATATATAAATAAATATGAGAGAGAGCGAGAAAGAAAGGAGACAGCTGAAGTATTTCCACTTCCCCCACCATAGCTATATTAAGCCAGGTTGCCATATAGGCAAGCTTCAAGTGTAATGATACAGAAAAGACCTGTTAATAATTCATTTTTAAGGCCACAGTTAGATACTAATCATATGTCAAAGATATTTAGAAACTGGTTGAATGTAGCACATCTAGTATATTTTTGTATTACTATACAGTTACAGCCAAAGGTTTTGCATCACCCTATAGAATGAACTAATTTTGCTTTATAGGTCGAAGGAAACCTGCCAAATACTGTTATGTTAACATATTGAATTACACACCGCTTTGTAATTTTCCTTACACTTAAGGAAAAACTGACAAATTGAAAATTGTGACATTTCAAAATTTAACAGCAATACTTTACTACTAGTATGGCTTCTAGTAGACTTTTGTTATATAATTTCATAGTTTCTTTGATGAGATGATGTTCAATAAAACATCTAAATTAACGTTTAAACCTTTGACCACAGCTGTACATTTACATTAAAAATTGGGAAAAAACTATTTTCCCCAAAATTAGTGATCAAAAAAGTAAAAATCTCAAGGATACTTCTTGTTCAATAATACATCTAGATACGTACTTCCTATTCACAATAATCTGACCAGCTGACATGCACACAAACAAACAACCACTTTAGAAAACGATGGAGAAGACAACGACAAATTGCACACAACTGGGTCGTGGCAAGCCTGCCGCGTGACAATCGCACACATGTGGGTCATGGCAAGCCTTAGGGTTGGGCGATATACCAGTCTTTAATGAGCGATCCTTTGGTTATTGTGAGCCAACCAGACAAAGCAAAAACATTAGACTTACAGGCTGGCGTTGGCAAATATTCCAATTTGAAAGTGAGACACTAGCCCCTTTTATTTTATTCATGATTATCTGTGTAAACATTTAAAATATTTAAAACCTTGCAGCAATGTTCTACTTTCAACATTCACAGGAATGTGGTGCTTATTTAGCACCGTATGTTCATTGGTTTATATCTGATACAAAGAGTTACTCTTTGTAGAAGCAGGTGAAATGTATCCAATTTAACTTTAGAGTGTAAGCATCAAATCTGATGAGAACTTGTGGCAGAGTGTCCCGCCCCTGTGCATATTCTGTGTTTTATGTTATCTGTATGTATGTATGTATGTATGTATATACGTGTGTGTGTGAGTGTGTGTGTAATATATATATATATATATACACACACACACACACACACAAACTCTGGAAAAAATTAAGAGACCACTGCAAAATTATCAGGTTTCTCTGGTTTTACTATTTATAGGTATGTGTTTATTAATTAACCCAATGCCCCCGTGTGAAAAAGTATTCGGCCCCCTTAGCTCAAATAACTGGTTACGCCACCTTTAGCAGCAACAACTGCAGTCAAACGCTTCCTGTAGTTACTGATCACTCTCACAGCGCCGTGGAGGAATTTTGACCCACTCCTTCATGCAGAACTGTTTCAACTCAGTTTCAGGTCCTGCCACAACATTTCCATGGGGTTTAGGTCTGGACTTTGGCTAAGCCATTCCAAAACTTGGAATTTCTTGTTCTTCAACCATTCTGGTGTATACTTGCTTGTGTGTTTCAGAACATTGTCTTGCTGCATGACCCAGCTGCGCTTCAGTTTCAACTCACGGACAGATGGCCTGACATTCTCCGTTACAGAGCAGAATTCATGGTTCCTTCAATGAAGGCAAGTCATCCAGGTCCTGATGCAGCAAAGGATCCCCAAATCATGACACTACCACCACCATGCTTGACCGTTGGTTCTTTATGCGAAATGCAGTGTTTGGTTTTCGCCAGAGATAATGGGACCATGTTAGCCAAAAAGTTCCAGTTTTGACTCATATGTCTACAGAACATTGTTCCAAAACTCTTGTGGATCATCCAGGTGCTTTTTGGCAAACTTAAAGACGAGCATTCATGTTCTTAGTAAGCAGTGGTTTCCGCCTTGCTACTCTGCCATGAATCCCATTTTTTGCCCAGTGTCTTTCTGAAGTCATGAACGCTGACCTTAGCCGAGGCGAGAGAGGCCTGCAAATCCCTGGATGTTGTTCTAGGGTTCTTTGTGACTTCCTGGACGATTTTACGCCTTGCTCTTGGAGAGATTTTGGCAGGATGGCCACTCCTGGGAAGATTCACTACTGTCCCAAACTTTCTCCATTTGGATAATATGGCTCTGACTATAGTTTGGTGGAGCCCCAGAGCCTTATAAGTGGCTTTGTAACCCTTTCTAGACTGATATTCATTAACAACTTTTTTTCCGGCGGTCTTCAGAAATTTATTTTGATCATGGCACGATGTGCCTCTATAACCTGTGTGCTGATAACTTAACTCTGATGGTAAGGGCCAAAGTTAGTCAGATTTATATTGGGCAGGGCTGGCCCAAATCAGGCCTGATTGTTAACCAAAGTATTCAAACAGCTGAACCCTAATTATCCCTTTAATTCAATTGAGTTAACTGGGGGGGGGGGGATAACTTCACACCTGAATATTGCATGTTTGATTACCTAGCACACAAAACAAATGAAAGCACCACCACACTTTGAAATGTGCAAAAATGCAGAAAATCAGACGGGGGGGAAATACTTTTTCACAGTACTGACTGACTGTCTGGGTGCATGCAGTGTAATTCCATGTGCAGACTGAAGTGGGTATTAGTATGGGTGCACAATTAGTTCACGTGCAGATGTACCAAGATTCCAGTTGAATGACTGATTAGCAATCGAGTCTCTGTACAGCTGCATAAAAGATGCAGTGTTTCACTCACTCTGGGCTGGGTGTTCAGTGTGTGGGGAATGGGAGTAGAGAGGAGAGTCAAACTAATAATAATTGCTACTCGTTCTGGAGGACCAGCACAATACTTGTTGTTTGGGTTCGTCCACCGTTTCTTTGTCCATTTGTTTTGGCCACCGCACCATTTTGTATCTTCTGTGTTTCAGTTTTGTTAAAATGTTTTATTTTACAATAAACCGGCACATTGGCGCATTCACCCACGTTCCCTAAACAGCCTGTGTCCATTCAGTTCCTGGTCTGACGTCACCACACGAGCCATCCTTTCACAGATGTATTCGCATGGATGCTCTAATAAAGAGTTAAACTCAGGCTCTTTTTGTAGAGCACATGCAATACATGACATTTGTTTCATTTTTTTTCATTAATCAGAAATAGTTATTTTACTGTCCCAAGCTGTTACTCAAACAACTAAAACAAATGCTGTTGTACCGCTGTTTGTTTAATGTAACAGTATGTCAATGCTTCATTTACAGTACACCTATTATTGCTCAGACCCTAACCAACACCGTCGTATGTTTGTATGTAAAGATGCAGAAACAGCAACCCCTAGTAGTGCGGAAGGCTTACCTTTATTTATGGCATTCATTTCCTCTGAAAACATATTAAGCCTTCAGTCCTGGCGGAATCTTACGGTCCAATCTTATCTTAGAGCTGTATGTTAACATCACGTTGGAACCTCACAGGACTCCTAGGTCACAGTCTGATAGTATATAAAAATATTTTTTGTTCTTTTCTCATGTAAACTCAAAAGGAGTTCCTTTCTTTTAAATTATATAACTTAATTTCACATTCTGCATCTCGATAATTCAGGACTCAAAGGGTATATTTGTTTATATAGGCTGGAGTGTTGTACTGCACCACATCACCACAACAGGGCAGTGCGGACTCTGAATCTGTGCTGTGGCGTCGCTCACCAATGTCGTAGGCCATAAAGTCGGATGAGAAGCACTTGGCCCCGTTGCTCATGGAAGTGTCGTTGTGCGTGTTCCCCCCGAACACCAGCATGGTCCCACTCATGATGATGGCCGTGTGGAGGTAGCGGAAGAAACCACTGTCCTTCAGGATGGTCCTGGAAAAGATCAACCCCACACTGAGAATCAAGCCTACGAGCACCAGCTTTAAAAGGGCTTTTTCACGTGACCATCAAAGAAAAGCACTTTACTATGAGCATAAAGACGGGGGCACAGGCGACAGCAAGGAAACATGAGGCCTATTTACTAGGTGCAACATTTGCTTGAATGATTTTTAAATTCAAGTTTCGCAACTATGTGTAATTAAGCCCCATTCACACAGGAGCAATTGCAAACAACCCAGGATCTGATGGTTTGAGAAAACACTCCCAGCTCAGCTCCAGGCGCATTCAGACAGGACAGCCTGGGAAAACGAGACAAGTTTGTTTGCCCTTCGTTACTGGCCTGAGTTCATTTACCATTCTCATTGGAGTTTAAAATGAGCTCAGCTCAAATCGAAGGCTCAACCGATGTTTATCCATAGTGTATTCTGGGATAGGTTTACATAATGGCAAACACCACACATACTGAAGTTCTGAAAACCTTTATGATGTTTATGACATGTCATTTTTTGTTTCGTCATTTTATTAATTTGAGACATAATCAAACAGTAAAAGTCAGATGGCAGAGATAATTCAGATGATGACGAGCTTCTCAGTGCAGGAGAAAACAGAGGCTCATTCAATTTATTTAAATGACAACAATGTTTCCCATGAACAGTGAGCCCTGGGGCGATTGCAGTTGCTCCGCCTCCAGGCAGGATAGGATTCATGCAGGGAACAAAGCAAAGACAACCTATTCTTCCGATCTCGGGTGGGATCTTTTTAAGAGAGCCGACGTCGTTTCAGGAGCATTTGCACACGTCTCCAATCCATCCAAACTACTCCCAGGAGTGAACTGCTGCTCCAAACTCTCCTGTTTGAATGGGGGGGGGGTAAGTGTCTACACCATGGGCATGCAACTCTGGTCCTGGATTGCCGATCCATTCCAGGCTCTGGTGTTTAAGTGGTTCAATTTAATCATTAGGGGCATGGTTAAAACAAAAACTTGCCTACTCTTCTACAGTTAACAATTTTCATTTAAGAGCTCTCTCCTTTAAACAGCAAGTGTTGCTTTGTACAGTCAATCCACTTGAACGCTATTGAAATCAGCAACAAAACCTGTGCAAAGAAGGGTGTAATGATAGTGAAGTCAAGGTCCAGATTGAATGACGATACAATATTCACCAGGGCCACATCATATACTACTTGCATACATATAAAAGGGATCAAATATATAATGGACTATTTTTTCTCAGGGAAAAATTCAACGTGCATTAATATCACACAATAATATAATTAAGAAATAAATGCTGACACACATGTTCTATAAAATCTGAAAGACAGAGAACACCAAACTGCTTTCCAAAGTAACCCCGTGAATTGTGTTGTTTGTGTCCTTTCTATGGTCGTCAGGAAACACACATGTAAAAACTACTGTAAAAAGCATCTGCAGTGCCTGCTTTAACGTCTACTGTTCCACTTTTTGGTAATCTGTTTTTTACAAGCCACGGTTTTAATGCAACTTGTAATTTAAACTGCAATAGTTTATTTACTGGCATGTCCACTGCAAAAGAAATGGACGAAAACCATCTCCCTGCAGCCGGGATCTTTCACTCTTTTCTTCACCTCCTACTTCCACTATCATTCAGTCTTCTATCAACAATCCCCATAAACTTCTCTACCTTCTCCTCAGCCCTCCCCCCTTCTATCTCAGCTGATGACTTTGCCGCCTTCTCCTCCAGAAAGTTTCACTAGCTCGCCTCCTCCTCAAAAGTGGGAAGGGGGTCCACTAGAAGAGACTACAGAGCACTGGAAGAGATAACGTTACTTGAATTCCCAAAGACCCACCCCCTTGTAAACCCTGTAAAACAGAACAGCAAGACTATCTATCCTACTTGTCACATTTACTTTGTGTATATCAAAAAATAAAGCTTTAGCCCTTTGCAATCCTATGTCATACCAGGTCCAACATTATAAGTTTCCCTTTCCTGTCCGACATCATCAAAAAGACGTCAAGCACAGTCTCTAGTCGTTTTTTCTACGAAAAAAGCAGAGAAAACCTTTCAATGGCTGAGTAAGAGCGATAGGAGCCAAAAAAATGGGCGGATCTGAGACTGACAAACAAATGCTTCTGCATCCAGCGCTCAAACACTATCAAATTTGCAGAGCTTCTTGAGTTGTTACAGCAGTGGTTCCCAAACTTTTTGCTGCGTCCCCCTTCAGAGATATTATTTTTTGCTGCGCCCCCCTTCAGAGATATTATTTTTTGCCGCACCCCCTTCCCCCCAGTAAACAGTACAATAATATGATTTTTCTAAAATAACATATTGTGACGTCACGTGTAAAATGAAAGCAGGTGCCACACAGGCAGTGGCTTTGGAATTCAGCATTTTATAAGCATAGGAAAAATAAACTATTAAAAGGACCACACCAAAGCAAAACAAAATAACAAAATCTCTCTGTATTAAATTCCAGTCTACCGCTCGCTCTCACTGAGACAGCCGCTCTGTCACTCACTCACTCTCCCACTGGGTTCCTGCATGCACCCCTAGTGATTTCATCACATTAAACCACACCCTCCACTCACCTTCACCAATCCCGGGCAAGGCATTCAGACAACGTTATAATATACATTTTGAAGATGGATACCCTTTATTACAATCACTATTCGTAATTGTAACAGCAATACATAGTCACTTATTCTCGTTCTTCGTTCCACATTTAAATGAGAAAGAACATGGAGGATTTAAAAGCCCATTTAATTGTTTCACAGCCAAACCCTGTAAATTAAACTAATCATACTATTGTTATTAGTAGTATTGTTATTATAATATACCTTTTGTTAATATCATGGTCTGGTTTTACTAGTAGTAACGCCCTTGGTGCTTAATCTACAATCATTGAAACAACTAAATCATCCAAGTCCTTAATTTCGCATTTGATAAGAACGAGAAAACGAGGTTGCAACATTTTAATAACTGACTAGTCTATTAATGTTAATGCAATTACGAATAGTAATTGTAATATTTGTCCAGCGTATTTTTTTTTTTTTTTATAACATCATAAAATATTTATATCATAAAATGCTGCACACTCATTGTCTGTTTTCTGCACAGAGCAAAACCCATAAATTAAACTAGGATTAGCCCCACAACTTTCAAATCAAGGAGAGCTTGGACCATAGAATCGCTGAGCTACAATAAGTCTGAAACAACTTAAACTATGTGGAAGGGGATTGGTCAGATTTCAGAGGGAGCTGGTCAGATTAAACTTGATCCCTGCCTGGGTAGTTGATCAGTCAGTCATCCTGGAGGTTGGCTCACCGAGTCTGCCACTTTTACTGTGGAGCTTTTACAATCATCAGGACGTCAGAAAAAAGTGTTTTACAGTCAGCCATTAGCGCCCCCTTAATAAACTCATCATGACTCCCCGCACCCCTCCTTTTGAAAACCACTGTGTTACAGTGAATAAATGATGACTTGGACCGCTTAATAATGAGGAGCTTGGTGATAAAACGACTGATTTATCAGTATGCACGACTATGAAGAAGTATGTGTAATACAGCAAACAAGGGGTGGGGCTCGGCTGGAGATGCAGTACTGAGTGTCCTGTTGATAGGCTGTGCCTTTTAAACCGCATGTGTAAAATAAACAGCGCGTGTGAAAATAAACTGGACCTACTGCGCCTGACAAGCACTGAATAAATGGGCCGCAAAGGGTTAAGTTTAGGAACAGTCCAGTTAATTTTTGCAAATACTGTGTATGTACATAAAAGGGTAAATGTACCCTGCAGTAACGCGTCAAGGCCATTAGATGGCACTGTTGTTTTGTACAACAGAATTCAGGCCTACAAAAACAAACAGTGATATGAGGTAGTAAATTATTATAGAAAATCAACCTATAAAATTAAAGTGACAAAAGTTCAAACTGCTTTCTCAGAGTGTTTAAAAAATGTCTTCAATTCAGCCTCAACCAACAAAGCAAATTTAAAAAGAAAACTGCCTAGAATGTCCCCCAATCCTATACCAATGTCTTGTGCACATTTATACATTCCGTAAACTCACTCATACTGCTGTGTTCCAAATTAAAGCGCTATGCACAATCTGACCTGCAGTTTATGAAATGTGCACTTTAGTGTAAATGTCCCAAGTGTTACTCTGCTCTTTGCTGTATTCTGGGTTCAATCTCCCCAATAGTAAAATCAATCCGGAGCTTCTCACCACATGCGGGAGTCCACCTGGTACTTGTAGAGGTCGTCTGCCAGCCCGTACTTGTTGGCGCTAAAGGCCTTGTAGCCCCCATGGATGTAGATGGCTCTGGTTTTGGGGTCGTAGACACTGCTGTGCCCGTAGCCTCCCTGCACCAGGGCACCGTTAGTCTTCAGGATGCTCCATGTGTTTGTGTCTGCAGGGCCAGGAAGAACACGCATTACAGGAGGTCTAGATGAAACTCGGCTCAAACAGACAACCTTACACCTGCGGAGCATGGCTTTGAACCTGAGAAGAATGTGGTGGTCACTGCATCATCCACAGAAGAGATCATGACCCACACTGCCAATCAAAAAAACAGATTTCAGAGCATTTGAGTACATTTTACTTTGCCATGCGTGTCTTCTCCTGCATGGTTTGCTACTAGCAGACAAGTCTCAAGACATGGATGAGAGCACTAACTGCATACCGGGTTATTATACAGGGTCAACTGTACCTCTTAAACTGACAGTTTTGCCTCATGTCCAGGACTGATTGCCAGATCTTTGGGTAGGTTTACAGTGATCCCACCCTCACTGTGCTTGGCATTGTTTTTCACCTTATCAGCAACAAACCAATAAGAATTTATCCTCAGTGAAGGACAACAGAATGGATTGGTTATGTAGATAAAATGTGGCACAAGTTAAACAAGACACTTGGTACTACTGTAACTTGGGCACTCGCATTAAACATAGGGGTCAAGGTCGTACCAATTGTATTTTATTTCAACGTACCATAACGTGGCTCTTTCTACAGCTTACCCTTTTGTTTTATTTTTGTAAACGTGAAATATTTAGGACAGATTTACAGCACAGAGAGGACCAATCAATTGATGGGTCATTCCATGACAAATTACCCCCAAAAAGTTGAAACTTGAAACCCTACCATCTCCGATTTACACCAAACTCGGTTCTTGGGGTTGTTTCAGGCAAACAAGCTCACATTTACATTTTTAGACTGATCAGGTCAAGGGGTAAAAGGTTACGTTAAAGGCCCCCTTTAACGTTAACCAACTCAAACGTAACTCACTCAAAACGGTTTGTGCTACAGACTTGTGAGAGTTGTCACTTTACTAGAAATTGCATTGCAAATTAAAAAATACATTTGAAAGAAAACAAAAAAAAGTTTCTCTAAATTAACATCACCAGAGCACACTAGCCTCTTTCATGTGATTTTGTAAAATGTGTCAGGGGGCTCTGTGTTAATGATGTTGATGCTGGCAAAGACGTTTGAAATGGTTCTGTAACTTAATTTAAGAAAAATGCTCTAACTGTTTCAGCAACAAGCAACAATATGGAAATAGCATTTACAAATATCAACGTCTTACACTTTTAAAAAACAGCATGGCTATTGTACACAAGATCCTGGTGTCCTGAGGGGAGTTATCTTTCCTATACTACAGCTTTGAGTCAAATTATCCCCTCCTTGACCAAAAAACTAACTGGGCTAGCTACATAATAGTTGAATTGTCTTATACTGAAAACCAAATACAAAATGGGCACATATATGCATATTAGTATATTAGATCAATGTGCTTTGAGGACCTTTCTTTCGTTGATCCTAGCCGGACACACTCACCCAAGTTGTACTCCTGCACCTTGCTGGTGTAGCCGTACAGAGGGCAGTGTCCAAAGATGACCAGCATGACCACGCTGTCATCGGCCAGCCGCACCTTGTGCGCAGAGTGCCCCACCACGGCGTACTGCTCCTTGGCCTTGGGGCTGACCTGTACCCATGACTGGTTTCCAATGTGAAACACCCACAGCTCGTCAGTGACATTCCCACTGGAGTCCATCTTACCACCGTACATGTATATCTTGCCCTGTGATGTCAACAGGACACAAAGCAAGGATGTTGGCAAAATCAGTATCAGTATCTGTGCTGTACATAGAGCAAAACCAAGTAAAGTTTTCAGTGCTTCTAAAGGGCTTGTTAGCTGTGATTTCACTTTGAAACTTCCAAATGCCATTAACATAAGAACATACAAGAAAAAAACAACCGTGCTTATTTGTTTCCGAGCAGCTGATGGATCCCAGAACTTTGTCAAGTCAGGTCTTAAAGTATCTCAGTGATTCTGCATCAACATCATGGCTAGGTAACCCATTCGACCCTGTCTGTTTACACATGGTTTTAGATTTGTAAATAGTGAGAGTAAAACATGAAACTGAAAATGGAACCTGACACTCAGGCATTCAGGAGACACTGGGCTTCCTGCCCAGTCTCAGAACTGAAGTCAGAGAAGTACCACTCCCTGCGTGGAAATGTGTGCCACGCAGGATACTGAGGAGAGGTAGCAGAAAGCCTGACGTCTTTGCTGTAAGAGAGGAGGTATTGTGACAAGGGTTTGAGGAGTCTGATTGGATGAGAGCGATTTATATACCTTGTGCAGTGCCAGCGAGTGCCCGTATCTCCCAATGACAGAGTTTACCGACTGGTTTAGAGGCAGCCACTCTTGAGAGCTCAGAGCGTATCTGAAAGAGAGAGTTAAATGACAGTTAGTATGGGAAGAAGCACACTTCAAATGCTGGAGGGATAGTGAAGGGAATAATTACATGGTAAGTTACCATTCCTTCACAGAGCTTGAGAAATCATATTTTAATCCAATGCTCCTTCATGGAACTCTCACTACTCCTGGGTGATTACCAATACCGTGTGTGTGTGTGTAATTACAGTCACAGTACCAGTCAAAAGTACATCTGCTTCAAACCAGATTTTACATGATTATCTATGCTTTTAACTGTATAAACTTGTCTATAAACATTATATGATACGTGTACTTATATAAGCTGATAATCATAAGTGAATTGCATTCAAAAATTTAATTTTTAAATGAAAATGTAAATCTTGTCAATTTCAATGAAATGGTCACCCAAAGCAAGGGGATTTCAGTCTGAAGCCCAAGTCAATTAAGTCTGAAATGTGTATAACACGGTGTTAGAACACTGGCCTAAGTATAAAAGTGTCTTTGTTAGATGTTCTCCGAGTTAACTAGCATGTTACCTAATTAACCTTTTGTCACCAATGATTGTTAACAGGTGAGGGTCCATGATTACTATAAATATAGGTAGCACAGGCACAAGTTTGTCATTCCTGAATGCAAGGGAACAGGAAATGACAAAATACGCTCAGTTAAGCAAAGATAAGACAGCCTGTAATTACTTTAAGAAATGAATGTCAATCTGTAAGACAAATCGCAAGAACTTTTCAAGTGTCTGTAGCTGCTGTGAACAAGACCATCAAACGATTTAAAGAAACTGGCACTCATGAGTACCGAACAAGGTCAGGCAGGCCAAGGGTGACCTCAGAATCAGAGAACAAGTTCATTCGAGTCACAAGTCTGCGAAACCGGCGATTAACTGCCCCTGAAATACAAGCTCACCTAAATGCTACTAGAAGTATAGATGTTTCAACATCAACTGTTCAGAGGAGATTGCGTGAAGCTGGCCTAACTGGAAGAATTGCTGCAAAGAAACCATTGTTAAGAGTGCAGAATAAGTGGAAAAGACTTGCATGGGCCAAAAAACACAGAACCCGGACATTTAAGGAGTGGAAGTCGGTCTTATGGACCGATGAGTCAAAATTTGAAATATTTGGGTCCAACCACCAAGTATTTGTAAGACGCAGAGAGGGTGAGCGCATGAGTTCTGCATGTGTGGTTCCCACTGTCAGGCATGGAGGAGGCAGTGTCATGGTCTGGGGTTCTTTTGATGGTGACAGAGTTGGTGATCTTTACCAAGTCCATGGCAAGCTCAACCAGCACGGCTAACATAGCTTACTTCAGAGGCATGCCATTCCATCAGGATTACAGCCAGTTGGACAGTCCTTCATTCTTCAGCAGCATAATGACCCGAAACACACCTCAAAGTTATGCAAGAACTATTTGGCGAAGAAGGAAAGTGAAGGACCTCAATCTAATGACCTGGCCTGCCCAGTCTCTAGACCTCAATGCCATATAACTTGTATGGGATGAATTAGACAGAAGAGTCAAAGCAAAGCTACCCACAAGTACCCTACATCTCAGGGAATTGCTGCAGAAGAGCTAGGAAGACATGTCAGGTGATTTCCTGCTGAAGCTTGTTGAGATAAGGGCTCCTAACCGCGGCGTACTTACGCTTTAACCATCTTGTAGTCGGAATAGTTGAACACGTAGCCTCCAATCACCCACATGATGCCATCGTTCACCACAGACTTGTGCGAGGCCCGTGCCAGGCTGCGGACTGGGTACTCTTCTCTAGTCCAAAATGACTCGTTTGCTGGCATCGGAATGGAGCAGTTGGGACCTTCAGCATAGGAGACAGACAGGCAGAGATAGTCATTCACTGACCCATACTGGGACTCCCAATTAAAATCAGACAGCAAAGCTGTTCATAGTGAGGGCCTAAGGGGAGCTGCACACAACACAGATCATACTGACAAAAAGCAGACTAGGGACAATAAACACTATAAATAGCAATGCAATTGCAGACCATACATTCTGAAATGTGTGCTTACATCAGCCATGGATTCCATTAATTTATAAAGTACTGTACTGTGAAACAGGATAATAGCTGGCTTGGAGTCAATTAGAATAAGGGGTTTTGGATGATGTCATTTATTAGTCATTCAAATAACCAAGCTATCTTCAGCCAGCTTAATATAATGAATATAATATAGACAGAAAGATAATGAAACATATAGACAGACAGATATAAAATAGAGTACATATAACATGAAAATATTTAATATTTTTAAAAAATGTAATTCACGTCAGGAAATCAGGAACACGAAAGCACAATTTTTGTTTGTTTTCACCCACACTATAGTAAACAATACACTGCTGGGCTTTTTCGAAAGAAAGTATTTGATCATTAAAGAAACCTTAGATGCAACGGTTCCAGGTTTATTTTATTTTATGTGCAGGTGAGGGGGCTCTATATACTATACATTCTAGATTGTAGATCTGGAACAAAACATTAAGAGAAAACATACAAACAAACAAGCAGGTGCCAGTGTATATTAAATATAAAATAAAAAATCCACTAGACCTGAAGATGATTAGACATTCTATCACTACAGAAATCAGTCTCCTGAACATTTGACCCAGAAGAGGAATATGAGAAAGGCTTGCACACGTCACTCAACTAACAGAAAACATATTAAAAAGTAACGCTGCAAGGAAACAAGTCAAGTAGAAGAACGTTTGGGCTAGTGCCTTGGAAACATGTATGAGTGCAGTGGCGGGGTCCCAGGGTTATTCCCTACCTTGCCAGCCCGCATTGCAGAAGCAGCGCTTGGTGGTGTTGGCATGGCACACTCCGCGCTGGGGGAAACCGCAGTCCTCCATGCAGTACGCGATGTCACACGCCTCTCCTTTCCAGTGCGCCGCGCACTCGCAGAACTCGCCTCTGCTGCCACTGCCAAGCTTGCACTCTCCACGGCCAGAGCAGTTATTGGGGCAGGTGTTGATTCTGAGAAGAGAATATACTGTGGGTGAGCATTTACACTATGCATGGGCAAGAACCTGAAGTCTTTAAAAAAATTATAATTACTTCATTACCCTACATCACCCATTCAATTCTATTCATTATTGTGTAGATGAATCTCGTTTTTAATATCTCTTACTCTTGGTAAAGACTTATCCTAAAAGAATGCATGTTAACCTTAGTGTTTCTACAGTGTAAGACTTAGATGATATTCAGTATTCACTCATAGTCTACTCCATATACACACTATACTTAGTGCTGTACACAGGTACTCTGCACACGTTAACAGTCAGGGTTAGAAACTTCCACTAGCACTGCACCCAGTGCTGGGCTCAAATCATCCCTTGCTTAGATATAGTGACAGAAGATCACACTGGACTAAGTCTCACCTGCGTCTGTCGGTTGACTAGTAGAAGTTGTTCATGTGCTTTACCTGTAGCTATAACGGAGGGAACATTATGTTGGGGATTTAAAACTTCTGGCTACTGAATCATTTAAATAACATACTTGAATGACGGTACTTCAGAAACCCAGGCTGCATGCAATATTGTGTTTCTAACCCTGATATTGTAATACTTTATTTAAAATTTAAGCATTTTTACACATTAAATATGAAATACGCACTCAATTTAAAAGTTTAAGACATAAAAATATGCAGAGCAATTTTGTTGCACAGCTTGTAAAACTTTGACTAACAAATATCTCTCCCAGAATACAGTGTCTTCAGTTACTAGAAAACTGTACACAAGACAAATCAACCCAACAAACATTATTCAGTCTCTGACTAGCCCTGTTGTCTTTGCAGATAATCACAGTAAGAATAAGAAAATGAAAGCTACACAGGTGAAGTGTAAACACCCCAGTCCAGCTACAAATCCAACTGGAACTATCAGAGGCAATCGCTAAAGAAAAGGTGCCTATAATGTTAAACAAGCCGTTTTATAACTTACTAATGAATATTTGTTTATCTGTATGGCTTTATATTGAAGATAACATATTCACAGAGTTTAAGAATGGAATGTTAAAATATAACGTAATTAATTTGCAGTCAGTGTGCCATCTTGAAAAAATGTGCAGAGCCAATAAAGAACCTTGTAGAATACGCGTGGTTGTACAGCAGTTCAAAATAACATTGCAGTTTATCATTGCATTAGAATTAAAGATTATAAAATATTTAAAAATCGAGATTACTCATGACCAAGGTAATGTTTCATTCTACCCCCTGAAAATCCATTTTCCTCTCTGTGTTCAAATTAGAGGTTAAGTTACTCTCAGACCCAAACCCTTACTCTATCTGGAGCGCTGCCTACAGAAGTGCTTCTGGTTATTGGTTATTACCAGCGTTGTAAATCTGCTGAAGTTTCAAAGTTTCAATCTCATAGTTTAAACGTTTAGGAAGTTGAATAGTTTAACCGTTGTTAAAAGCATGC
The DNA here is from genome assembly GCF_017654505.1 of Polyodon spathula. Classification (NCBI taxonomy): domain Eukaryota; kingdom Metazoa; phylum Chordata; class Actinopteri; order Acipenseriformes; family Polyodontidae; genus Polyodon; species Polyodon spathula. The sequence continues at coordinate 108,208,933 of NC_054534.1, read as the reverse complement.
AGGGCAAAAACAGCGGTGATGGATTTAAGTGTTTACATGGTGGCAAGGGTACAGTGCAAGCCAACGGAATCCTGCTATACACAGCCCCTACAGTCTTAAATACAGGTTACAGTATTATATTCTAAAAAAAGGAGGTCTCCAATGACAGCCTTTCTGATTGCAAACATTTTCAATATATTAAAGTTTAAACATTTAGCAAATTAAAAGGAGAAACAAACAACATTTCTATACTGAAGACAAGAAAGTATTTCTTCTGCACTGCTGGACAGGACAGGAAGACAAGAGAATCAGAGGACTCAAAAACATTGCAGACTAACATGGAGGGCTAGGGGACTGTACTGCTGGGCAGCATGAAGTCTGCTTCAGTGTTGCATTAAAACAATGGTATGAAAGTGTACCGAAGAGGGGTGACAGATTTAAAGCTGTTAGTTATGGGAACACATAAAAAAATTTAACTGTTGCAATTTATTAAGCCGTGGCTTGGAAGCAGCAGTTTGAAAAAAGCTCAGAAAACAAATTAAATGGAAATTTAAAAAATAATGAAGCATCCCTGAACTTGTGAATTGGCTGGGGCTACAGTATGTTAAGCTCTTTGCGAATGCCGACTGCCTAATTTCCCGCTGCCAGATGAATGCATTACAGCAGAACAAAAGCAATTTCCCGGGTTAAATCACCAGGGTGCAGCGCCCTCTGTTGACCCTGCAATGGAAAAACATCAGAAACGGAGGGCATGAGCGCGTCGGTATTAATTCCCAATCACATCCCGGGGATAACCAAAAGGACTCAATGGGAGCTGTGGTTTGGAATACCAATTACACAGACAAGTCCTACACACAGAGAAACAGTATGGTAGAGTTTAGTTTACTGATCTGCTCTTTCCAATGCAATCATCGTTGCTATACAGTATTACAAGAGAAATCTGTAGTTTAGAGATGATTTATCCTTCCTAGACCTCCATACGCAGTTCACACAGAAAACATTAATATAAACCGGTCCTTAGGGCCTTCGGCAGGGTTCTGTTTTAAAAAGAAAACTTATGATTTTCCAGTTTACTATGCAGATTCTGAATTACTTGGCAAGCAGTTAACATACTGTACAACAGAGAAACACTAATGTCAAGATGTATAGCAGAGCCAGGTCCATCCTCCGAGACAGAGTTACTGTAGGTCATGGATTCATTTTTAAATAGGTCTCCATGTAATCGCCACTTTCCTGCGATTTATCTCCTTGCAAAATGAGAATGTCTGGTTTAAATTGAAAGATTAATTTGCTCATTCACGTCTCGTCCCCACCCCCAACTAGTTCAAGTTGTAGAGCTATCTCACTATTTGATCATCAATTATCCCTATGAAGATCGGAATGCACTGCTTGTGGAAAGTTGACCTACTGTTTAACGTTGCTTAACAGTGTTCACTGTTCTACAGCCTTATACAAAATATAAAGAAAGCTGAATAAAAGATTGGCTTTAGGCTGTGATATTTCACACCCGCCACCACCCTTTCAGAAGTTTAGAAACATGACAGTCATTTAGCAGTTTTCCCATGCTTACACTATGCACTTACCAGTGTACCAAGGTTTGGTTCACTGTATACCTATGCTTTACTATGCTCTACTACACACTGCTTTGCTTGTATCATGGTAAGCATGTACAGACATAGTGCCTGAATTTGGGTGGTTTTTCACACATAGGCAGTACAGATAGTACAGTGTAGTGCTTGTAAATATGTCATTCACTGAAGAAATACTAACATGGAATTGCACAGCTGGCACCACTTAATGATTCAATTACAATTTATTTTTGATTTAAACACTATTTAAAATCATTGTTCATTCTTTAACGTACCATGACATTCAGCTGTCTCTCTTGCAAACACGGAAGTCCAGATAGGTTGGCAGAGGAAGGGTGAGTAAATTGTAGTGGCTACAGCTTCGGTTTCAAAGCTGGAAAAGTATCCATCACCTAATGTTACATTTGGGCACACGGTTATTAAATTGCTTCCTTGTTCTTTTCAAGTATCAAAACCGATTACTGTGTAAACCAATCCTACTACGTCATTGTACACCGAGTCCATACATTAGCGTCTGTTTGTTCTGTTCGTCCGTATCTTAAATATATAGTAGCAATAAAAACGGACCCAAGAACACATGAAAAGGCCACCCGAGAACTTGAGACAAAAAGCTTGTCTAATATTTTTTTGCTTTAACCTTCCACTCTTGGAAATGCAGACGGCCCAAATAAAATTCAAACCACACTGAATTACCTAAATCTGTTTGAAGTTGAGCTGCTCTTGTTTGAATAGCAGACAACACTAGTCACAGCACATCTTTAAGCCCCTCAATCTCAAATGCTTGGCCTCTGGTCTATTCTTGGACTTAGACAGAGTGCTGGCGCCGATTGTATTGTAACAGACACAAACATACAGACCACTAAATACCACCTTAAAACAGATCCTGACGATATGACAATAACTGCTCAAAACTCCACCCCGCTAGAGTAGAATACAAAAGATAACACTGCAGACCACTCAAGCAGTAGAAAAATAAGAGAGCACTCAAAACCAAAGACAGCTTAGTTCTCTGCAAGGACATAAACTGCAGTTTTATTTATTTATTTATTTTGGTGTGTTATAATTATATATATTTATTCTACAGCACATTACATATATTATGGTATTTCTTTAAAAGGGGGTTCAGCTACAGTAGCTAGCCTTTTGTGTAACATATGTTTCTACTTGTTTAAAACGCAATCGTTGGAAAAACAGTTCACTTTTAATAACAATCAACAACAACTTTTATATAGAGCCTTTCATAGTGGACCACCATCACAAAGCAATTTAGTTATTTTTTCAGCTTCGTTTGGCTCCTGTCAGTCTCACTGAGCCATTGAAAGGTTTTCTCAGCTTTTTCCAGAGAAAAAACAACTAGACCCGTGCTTTACGTCTTTTTGATGTCGTCAGACAGGGTCCAACATCGAGAAAACCGTAACGTCGGACCTGGTTTTTGAACCAATGACCGTCAGTGGCAGGGTGGGATTTGAACAGACGACCACCTGCTTACAAGCCCTGGACTTTAACCTCTGAACCACAACTGCCTCCTTTCACATCCTCATGTCCTTATTTTTTTATGAGAGAGCATAATAATAAATAAACAAATAAATTAATGTCACTTACAGGGGTAATAAATAAAGGCTTAGTGTTAAATGTTGGAATAAAAATGCAGATCCAATATAACCGTTAGCCAATTTATTTCACACAGTCTAGCAAGTTTTTCCCTTGAGGAGAAGAGCGTTTGGTAGCCAGCTGTTCTTCCACTGAGGGGCTCAGGCAGCTCCACTGTACCTGTAGGAGATATTGAAGCCGGTCAGGTTGTAGGCAGCATCGCTGAAGAAGTGCAGCAGCGCGTAGCCGGATTTGGAGACCACCTCGGGAACAGTCTCATTACCGTACTTCTCAGGGACGATCAGCCCGCTGCCAACAGAAACAAAACATGGCATCACATACTGTGCACATTCATTTAATAATAGAACTGTCCTCGCACCAGCAAGAGCACACATAATCTCCAAGCTGTTGCAAGAAGGCTGCTGTAGAGCTGAAGTCCCCCGTGCCCTCCACCCCCAGCAGTATTAAAATATCTAGTCTGAGAAAAGAACCAGAAACTTCAATTATCTTGACTTCAAATTATAACCTAAAGCACAGCAAGCTTCATTGAGTAGGTTGGCTGTTCCAACAGCTGGAGTGTCACAGTAGAAAGTCTAGAAGAAAAGGCAGTTTGCGCAAGGCTGCTCTACCCTGAACTACACATGAACACAAACAGTACTGTATTCACACAATTGGGCTCTGGCTGACCCTGTTAGGAGTGAGTCAAGTCTCCCCAAACCGCTCTATTATCTAGGCTGAATGGGTTCAGTTCTCTCATACCCTCAAGCCCTGGTAGTAGTCTAGTTGCTTTCCTCTGGACTCTTTCCAAAGCTATCCCCTTTTATAGTATGGAGACACATACCTCACATTCCCAAGTCACAAGGATGGTTGGCTCCCCTCCCCAGGACAATCTAAAGTAGAAACTCAATGGCTCGCTGATCACATGCAAGGGCAGCTTCTTGCAAGTACTCTAACTGCAGGGCAGACACTTGGCTAATCACAGCCATTCATATTGTTTTGTACTGCAGAATACAGTAAAAATGACCAAAATAAACAAATAAACCCAGCATCTGAGATATTCTCAGCTCTTCATCACTGAACACCACCATCCTGCACTTAATCACTGCCAATCTAGACAGAGATGACTGCTTGCTTTCTTTCTTTCTTGTCTTGTGATGCATTTCACACAGGAGTTAGTTAATGTGACAGAGGTCTGAAGTAGACGCCCTTGTCCAGATAGCACAGGCTTCTCGCAATAGGCTACCGTGCAAACACAATAAATGACACAAACCTGTCGTGCTTCAGATTCAACACAAGGCTGACCAGAGAGTGAGATTCAGGTCAAAATGAAATGCAAAGATTAATAAGAGAATGGGAGGACAACTGCACAATTAAATCACACACTCAGTCGTTTATTACATTTAAATATAGTAAAAACTGAAAATATTAAGTAGGGTTAAGAATCAGTACAAATCTCTTTTTATATCCTGAAGTCAGTATAAACTTAAAATTCATTAAACACATTTAACACCATAAAAAAACTAAAATCCCTATTGTTAATATTACATTAGAGTAGTGTATCACTAATAATACTTTATTCACTCTGTGTACATACATGTATACCCATCAATAAAATAACTTTGAGCAGTTGTCTAAATCACTTCTTACATAGTGATCTGATTAACGTGTTTAATGCTTAAATAATCTCTGCTGAAATATTTCTGGATCTGTTTGCACAGGAGTAAAGGTCACAAGTCCAAGTCCAACAGCAATCCCCAAGGGCTACTCAATCTTATCTCTCAACAGCTTGTTTATTAAAGGAAGCTATTGGCTTCTCACATTAGTCCTATCCAAACAGTCCCAGCTTCCACTTTCCTCTGGTATGCAAGACAGAAGCTTGTTCTTTTCCACAGTAAGGATGGGCAAACACATTTACCCTCTACAGCAGACAGATCTGTTAAACAGAGACGAGTGCAAGAGGGTCGATTTTCTTTCTTTATAGTAGAAAATACTCCATAGAAGGAAAGAGTGAAGACAGTCACTGCAGCAGTCTGATCTGGCATTGGTATTAGATTTGCACAAACTTACAAATGGTACATTTTAGGTAGACAAAAGAAGTGTATTAGAAAGACAGTTCTGATCTGCTCATGACAAATGATCAGGTGAAAAAATAAGTCTCTCAAGAAGCTAATGCAATATTTCATCACCAAGTTAACAGAAACGCTACTCTATTGTAGGATAACTAATTAAATAGTGTCTTCTACAGAAACAAATACAACTTGAAATAGATATACATACAGTAATGGTAGTATATTAGATACATCAACTGGTCTGCTCTTTTGAGAGCAGTTATCGTACAATATACAATAATAATTGGCTTTTGTTTTTTTCTAACTTGTCACAATATAAAACACAAAGTGAAGTAGCGCCAGGCCCACTAAGCGGTACTGCATGACTAACGCAGCTCTGACGAGCGGAAAGGGCCAGGGTCTTTCAGCAGTCCATATGGCTTCACAGCTACAGTAATGGCAGAGGTACAACTCGCCATGAGATTAGGATTTGATTACAAGATCTGGCATGCACTGGGGAAGAGGTCTCCCTCACTCTTGGTGGGTAATGCCCAAAGGATCCAACCTGACATTTTTCTGTTATCTTTTTAGACAACAACTTCCAAACGGACAACTTGTCAGTCTCCTCACAAACACTGATTCAATTAGAAAATAAAGCAATATGGACAGGCTACTATTATTTACCACTGACATGGCTTATCTAAAAGGCTCAGTGTGCAGCATATAACCCTTCCCCCAAGCTATGACGGCTTTAAAAAATAACACACACTTTCTAGGACAGGTCTGGTCTCTTTGTATGTTATGTGAATGTATCTATTGTACAGCAACTTTAAGAATGGCTGTCGCAATGTGACATGCAGTGACAGGGATATCAGATTTCATAAAGAAAGGACTGTTCAGCTGTTGTGTGTGTGAGAGAAGCCACACCAGCACGCTCCCTTAGCACTCACATAATGCATGTGCCCTAGCACAAGAGTCTACTTCTCTCAGGTCTCTATAGACCACCACTCCCAACATACCAGTAAAACAGTAGACATGTCTCCACTGGATAAAGCTTTTTACTCACAGTCAATATACAGTATCAACTGATGAACTGGCCCAGGCAGCTCTGTCTCTCTCAGATACACATACAAGATATTGGCAAGCAAGTCCAAAGGTTAACTCTTGTCTTACTAATTGGCTGTAATGAGGGGCTTCCTGGCAGTATGTCACTTGTGTATAAAGATCCCGCAGATAAGAGTGTACAGCATTCAGGGACAATTTAGCTAAACTGTTCAAATAAGCTGTGGAAAGAGAACTGTGAATGAAAATGAAAACTGTGTTTTCTACCTTCATTCTGTTTGGGGGTTTACATGATGTAAGCTGTACTTCAAACAGATAAACAGCTTGTACAAACAGTTTCATCAATACAAACTAATATAAAAAAAGATATTTAGTGTAAATTAGGATCATCATCATGACTACTTGTACTGTATTGTAGCTAATTTACTTTGGAAGTTAAATCTGTATTATTTTTTTAAAAGTGCTTTTTTAAAAAAAAAAAAAAAAAAAAAAAACACACAAGTACTTTACTGTTTCCAAGACAGAAAGGGGTTTGAAGAGGAGACGAGTAAGTCTTCCTGTTTCTCTAAACCTACAATATGAGAACTGGGCTGTAACTTCCCTGCAAAAACAAACAAAAAAAAAAAAAAAAAAAAACACCCCACACACACACACACACTAGCAATGGCCTAATGCTTCCTCTCAGAGAACACAGCAGCAGAGTCAGCAAGACAGACAGAAAATCAATGATTAAATCAGCATTGACAAAGCACAGAACTGCACTGCTCCAGGTTTAACCAGCATGCCAAGAGGGGACAAGAATGAAAATGTGTGCACACCTGCAGTTTAATTATATTGCATTAGCTGAAAGACATATAGGCATGAGTACAGACTCGCAGTATGTCACACTTTAGCTCTGCATGTCTCTATTAAACAGCTCTTCCAGTTGAGAAAACCATCACTGCCTTACTGTGGCAAATAGGTATTTGCAAAACCACAGATTAAAAAAGGATTTAGGGGGATTCAGAAGCTGCACTTCTCAAAAAGAGTCTTGTTTATTGTTCTGTGTTGTGTTTAAGTTGCAGATTTGGTGGCTGCAAACCAGATGGACTGTGTGGCAATTCAGGGCCTCACTGCACACTCAGGAAATCAGCCCTGCCAAGGCCTGAAAACCAGAGGCAGACCGGACCTGCAAGGGACAGCACCACAAAAGGTCACAGCAAGACTAATTTTCAGAGTGCTAGAAACCACCAAACACACACACAGCGTATCTACTTTCAGTACATCCCCGTCCCCTTCATCTATCACTTCGCACTTCTGAAAAAAGAATTTATTTGGTCTGTTAAGAAAACGCTCCTCTGCAATAACATAGATGACAAGTGAAGCAGAAGAGTATACAATTAGGCAGAACTCTTTGTTAAGAAGTGTGGCTGTAAAGTTTCACTTGTATTGAATGATCACAACATACAGCTTTGTATCAGCAGATACAGTAAGAGACTCAAAGCAGGCGTGACCTGCATCACTTAAATGGAGCTATATGTAAGGCTACGATTGTAACAGAGGTCACGGAAATAGTGAATTTGAATAAAGTCAGTGAAATCTTGGAAAAGGATGTAAAAACACTTTTGACTTCGTTTACTTCTATCAAAAATGCAGCATGGCATGCGCTGAAAATATAAATCTGCGAGTATCTGTAAATTGTTTGGTTGAGTAGCATGCAGCGTTTACATGCAGATATGTAGGTCAGCGAATTAGATTTGCAGCTTAGCTTAGCTGAGCACTTAAGCATGTACATAAGTGGAGCTGAAGTTTATAGGGTGAAATCGGGAGACAAAATAGGGAACATTTCATGAAAGCGGAGTCATGATGTTTTGTACAGCATGCAATGTTCCTGCAAGCTGTCACAAACATTTTAAAAGCACTTTACACAGATGAAAGTTACAAGCATTGAATCTGCAGTAGGAAAAACAACGATACAAGAAACGGAGTGAGCTGTTTTCTGTAAGACAGAAGAACAAATGCATCGCAACAGGATTTTACAGATTACAGAGGCTTTCTTTACAACATGCGGCCTTAGAATCGTTACGTTGCGTACACTAAAGTAACATTTAAACTTGTCAGTAGTCAAAAGCAACAATCTTTATACTATTCGTTTTGATGTTCTATTTGTGCATGTTGATGTAGCTAAACCTACATTATTTGGTGACCTTTCCATGAATTTTTATTTTTTTGCTGGACCGTTCCCATGAAATGTACTAAGTTACCATGCCAGAATCGTAGCCTTAGTTATACAGTAAGTATTGTATTTGCGTCACTGGAATTATTATTATTTTATTTATTTATTTTTTAATGGCCCAAACCAGTCTTGGAACTGAAGTCTGACACAATCCTAGAATACTGCTGTGTACCAAATCTGAACTCTATCAATGAACACTGCAAAACAGTCACTGCCTGAAATGGTCTCAGATTTATCAAATTACTGTCATAATAGGATTGAACTTTTCTTGTATGAAACCCATGACCAAACTTGACTTAGAGAAACACAGGATACAGTTGTCTACCAAATCTCTCAGAGCGTTCAGACTTTATCATCTGGAAACCAAGACACAGCATTAGATTTTGCCCAAAGAATTAATAACACTTCAAATACACGAAGCTGGCATGTGAAATGGTATGGAGGCACTGAAGAACCAGAAATACAGAAACACCAACCCTACAGTACTCGCTTGATCAACAGTAATTGCCACAATACTAATTGGTACTGTTTTACGCATTTACGGTAAAACATTACCAATTAATATCCCTAACGATGTTCATTTAAAACACCACTGGAAAAAGACAAAGTTAAATGGAGGGAATGGGGGGAGTCATACCACAATTTCACTGCATACAGTACCAAATCATAAGAGTTATGTGATGTACAGTACAGGTGTCTGGTCACCTTCCAATTTCCCTCTAGACCTCTAAAGTCATTGGTTGGTAATCCAAAACAGTGCTGCACAAACTCTTCTATTATTCAGACTAAGCTCTCCACAGAAACCTGGTGCCGACAATCACGTGAGGGTCACTGGTGTCGATCGGGCCGACTCAGCGTTCAGAGTGAAACGAATGAAGACGCAGCTGCCTGGGTTTGTGATGATTGCTGCTTTTCTTAGACTCCGTGAGAACAGTGATCCACACAAATCCAAACAGCTGTTTCTTCACTTGTCTATCCTGGAATGGTTAAATTAGCCTAGTCAGGATCAAGGAACCTCACCTGTGGAGAGCTTGATCCGGATAAATCGGTGCAGCTCTAAATCCACAATAACTACTACTGTAGAAAAGCAACATCTTCCAACACTCCCTGCCACCTGAACAAGATTTCCATTGCCACTGAATTAGAACAGCGGATTGGAAGCTAGTGTAGCAACTTGTGAGAGCGAGAAAGGTCTGCTTTGAGTTCTGACAGAAAGGATTCTCCTTCTAACAAAGAGCAAGTATACCACTGCAGATTCAGGGGCTTACTTAAAAATAAGAGACCGTTTAGCACTGCAAGATGTTAAAAGGAATGACTCCTACAGTACTAAGAATGTCCCCATCAATACCAATGAGAAAACATAGCCCCAGCTGCTTTACTGGCACGAGTGGTTCAGGACTGAAAGTACTTGCAGTGAGTAACAAATACCAAGAGTAACCACCTTCCTATAAAAAAATACTGATTAACAGTTTGAAAGGCCTATTCAAAAGCAGTTTTTTTTTTTTTTTTTTTTTTTTTTTTTTTTAATTCGAGCGATTTTTCTTTGTCCATATTCAACTGCGGTCCTGTTTATTGTTTTACTTTAAAAAGGCATAATTACCCTAAATAGGTCCCGATGTTTTATTTAAGATGCTGGCTTTCATAAGCTTGACACACAGTCCTCTTTTAATGTTCTCTGTCTAATTCAGGGCTTCTCCTGGGGACCCCTTGTGTCGTCTGGTTTTCTTCCAACAGAGCGCTCAAATACTGAACTAGACCCTTAATTGAACTGAGCATTTGCTTAGATACAATTGCAGAGTTCAAGTTAGCTATAACATTTTATAACTAACTTGAACTATGCAACTTTATGAAAACATTTAAGTGATTTTGGTCTAGTAGAACACCCCTTTTCAAACTAAACCTTCAAATTAATTATTTTGAAATCCATATTTTTACTGAACAATACAGAAAGATATGAATAATAAAGCAAAAATACACACTCTAGTGTTAAACACCTGACAAGCTACTGAAGCGTGTAAAGGAACAAAGGTAACATTGAGAAGCCAAGCTATGTGTTTTTATTGATGGTAAAAATGCAAGATCTTTCACATATTCAGTGCATCAGCAGTCTCTATAAAATGAACACATAAAACAGCAATGATCATTGAGTTGTGGGGCTACATGACACCCATATTGCCTTGAAATGTGAACAGGAAAATGTATCGTCACAAAACAAACCAGCTCTGACCTAATCCACTGTAAAAAGCCATAAATAGCATGAATATATGTGACACTGTTTCCCATCAGTCTCTAAAGTGGTTTCAAAGCAACTGAATGAGTACAGACTGCAGCAGGCATTCGCTGTCTGCAGCCACTTTAATCACCCATACAGCTGGGACCCGGTGCCAGTGGAAAGGCTGGGCACTCTTAAGAAGAACTCTACCTGCGTACGTTACTCGACTCCTCTCCACTACTGAACCACGTCTACGGGAAGTTTCGAACAAACTCGGGAGGAAGGAAACCCCCAAACAAACACACGTCAAAGCTGGACTATACTAAAAAAAAATCACCCGATTCTGATACTGAACCCTCAATAACTACAATGAATATCTATAAAATCCCGAAATGTGACAAACAGATAGAAAGGGTGCTTTGACAGAACTAGAATCAACCTGTTGTAAAGAAGGTATCAAGTTTTGTCATAATTTGATAAACGGTATTCTAGACATACATGTAAAATTCTGTGTAAAAGAGCGAGGTTGTTTGTTTCAATGGGCATGGCCGGAGGACACAACAAATTCTAATTAAATCCAAAAACCCAATTAATCCATACAAACAGTACACAGACCCTATGAATGTACTGCTTAATTCACATTACTCAGTTATTGCAATCCCTCATAGAGATGGAAAAAAAAGACTCCAATTGCATAGCAGTTTCAACCATTCCAGGTTTTACTAAGGATTTGATTAGCCACAGTGTATGGGTAACAAGCTCAGGTGCATCTTACTAAACTCATAGTAAAACCACAAATTGATCCAACTGCTATGCAATGGGAGTCTTATTTCCATCCGTGCCTTAGCATAACGACTGTACCACCTCTAACCCGATCTATAAACCTTGGGACAGCTCCAGCACAAAATGAAGGGAAACATCGTCCATGCTTTTAACCTACAAATAACCCACTGAACTCGACAATGTCATTTTGAGAACTGAAAAATAACGAACACATCACACTTCTGTCACCACCAAATAATCAACCTGATGAAATACGTTAAAGATCTAGCATATCAAGGAACATTTATCCCCTTTATATCTCCAACAAATATACCCCACGTTTACCACAGGCACTATAAAAACACTTGCATCAACAAAGTGGTTCATCATCAAATATGTCATCATATTAAAGACTTCATGAACATTGTGAATGACTGTCGTTTTAAGCCACTTACTGCTTAAGTGCAGTATTAACAGATCGTCTACAGTAGCAGCTGCCAGCAGAATAACATCCTGAACCACCAGTGGTTTGAGTGTAATGAAGACTTCATCACTTGTAAGATGAATACGGGCATTCACAGCCTGCCGTTAAAACTGCCTCAGTCCAGGCCAGCCATCCCTCAAAACAACTGGGAAGACTGTTTTTTCATGGGGAGGTATAGCAAGATGCTCTTTGCCCTCAAACAGGGGTACAAATCATCACACATTAGAACTTTATCATTACATTCCCCATGTGTTCTTTTTATTTAGATATTTTACAGGCTGCCAAACTGCTACCACTTACTAAAAGGTTACAGGTATTTCAAGTTAGATCTTACATCTATGTGCACTACAAGTCATTGCAAATTAAATTGTGACAAATCTGTGCTTGTTGTTAATTGTTACAGCTGCTCGCACGTTCTGGTAGCTGTGCTGCAAGTGTGACATGATGCTCCCTTTTCATGAATTCAGATTTCTTTTTTCTTTTTTCTAACATGTTACATTACAGCACTATTTCCACCTCTCATAGAAACTTTTATTATAGGGAAACTTTTAAAGAGTATGGCCACAGCAGTGTTCTTGAGCACGATAATAAAAGCAAGGTGGCTCTCCTCACCTGAATGCGGCCAGCAAAGGAGCGTAGATAGAGTCCCCATCGTACACATACAAGTGGTCCCAGCTGCACTCTGTCGCAAAGTGGTTGAACCTCAGCCTCAGGATAGTGTTGGGTCTAACAAAGAATAAGAGAAACAAACAAACATTGAAACAAACAGCTTTCACAACCACCTCAAACAATACAGGAAAGCAGGGATATAGGAGTCTGTGTTATATAGCTTTGTCTTCACTGTAGCACCCTTTCAGGGTACAGTGCTCCTTTGATATTAAATGATAAGCCCCCAATTTGGTTAATTCAGCTAGGCCATAAATTGTACTACTCCAGCATATTAGCTTTTACTATAGACACTAAGGGATAGGGTTACTAAACTGTTGCTATTGTCGAGTCTTGGGTGAAATGTACTAGACAAGCAAATGCTATTTGCGACTTTTTAGGGAATGCTTTGTGGCAGCAGTTCCTCTTTGCGGTTCTAGCATAGCTGCATATGTAATTATGGGCACTCCTGTGTAAATCTGCAAAAAAGGGGTGGAGATAGTATGGACAAGAGTTCTATATTATAATGAGATGTTAGAAAGCTGCAGTCAGCTGCGACACTTAACACTGCATCACTTTATTAAGAACTTTTGAAAGCAAGTTTTAAACAGTGGCACTGTTACAGGCATTTCCCAATCAGCTTTTTCTCGTGCGTTGCCAGTTGTGTTCAATGCATTTTTGAGGCGAGCCCCCAAATGCCTATTTTTCCATAAAAGCAGTGTGTACTTACAAGACTTGAAAACAAATTTCTATGACATTTCTGTTTTCCCCAATGTGCTGGGAGCAATAGACTGCACACATGCACCAATAACCCCTCCAGCTCATTCTAAGCATCTGTACAGGAATAGGAAACACACCTATTCTATTAATGTGCAGGTGCTTTGTAATTGTGCACAATTTAGCACTGCACCCCTGACTAACTTAAATAAAAACTGACAGTATACATTTGGCTTATAGGCTACTAATGATAATGCAAATTAATGGTATAATGCTAAACTTGTTGCTAGTCCTTTCGAGAAATGACTGCCTGCCTGCAAGTAAGTATCATAACTTATCAATTTTGATCTATTTTGTGTTAACCATCTAGGCCGCCAAGTTAACAACAACTCTAAAATCACTGTTTCAATTCACATTGTACATCAATGAGTTTAATGCAGCAGCATGATTTATTTTGTGTTACCATGCCAGTTGTCTAGGATAAAGTAAAAAAAAAAAAAAAAAAAAAAAAAAAAAACAGGGGTGCCAGGTGTTCATTAATATTACTACTGTACTGTACAGGTTTTTTTTTTTTTTTTTTTTTTTTTACATAATGTAATGTGTAGCCTACCCAAAACACATTGGTGTTATTTCAGCGCAATGATTTACACCTTTAAATACACTGACCACTATAAATGTGTGTGTGTGAAATTGTACTGTAAAAAATGTTAAACCCGACACCTAACGTCGGACAAAAATATCCAGTTTAGCGAGGGGCTACTGTATGATTATGAAAAGCTTTTTGACAGAAAACACATTTGGGTGGGCACCCCACTATAGAACCGGACGGGATTAAACTGCTTTTAAAATTACAGGATTTAGAAGTATTACTATGCAAGTATAGTCATCAAGTGACAATGAGTCATGCTGCTCGCGTAGTGGAGTCAAGGGATTGACAAGAGGAAATGAAACTCCAGATTTCTGCTGTGGGGTCTCTCAAGCAGCTCCATACACAATCACAGAGAATATCTTTATTGAGGTGTGAGGTTTATGGAGAAGAACACAGCATGAGGTAGACGATGACATACAGCATGATGCATTAATGTCTCCACTCAGTAGTAGAAGTAGAATAACTTCAGCATGAGATACTGTAGGAGTAGGGGTCTAATTAAATTTCGCAGAAATTGTGAAATTGAAGGGTCACCGCAAAATTCACCTCTTTTAGGGGCCAATGCATACCGAACAAGTACGGAGAAGGAAAAAAAAAGAAACCTTGTTTATATGAACTACTGCACAACGCAAGTGACGCAAACTACATATCTTCCTTCTGTAGACAGCCCATTTTATTCCTTTACTGTCCTGTGTATATAGCAAAAAACGTCCACAAATAACATTTACAAAAAACCTCTCCAAAGCAGTTAACGTTCTTGTTTACTATTCAAATAACAACAAAGTTTTAATCAGCCTATCAGGGAGTCTGTACTTCTTTTCTCTGACCTGTACTGTGCAGTAGGGGGTGGGACAAAGTCAGTGCTGCATTGTTTTGATTTAGGTTGCTAAAATCTACTTTTCAGCATTGGAGGTAAAATAGTAGAAATGGACGCCAAAGCAGAAAAAAAATATTTTGGCGATTGATCGTGTCAAGATATTTCCAAAAGAAACTATACATGCAGATGGAGGCAATTGTTTTGCATATCTTAACCTGTCTTTGGGGAAAATACGATCGATCGCTGTTTAGCTTCAGAATCACACATTAAACAAAAGGGTACAGACGATGCTGAACAGAACGTAAAATAAACGGCTTTCAGAAACCAAACTGGAAAAAGCCAGCCCAGACAAAAAGTATTCCTGTCGGCAAGTTAAATCAGTATTACAGCGATCTAGCACAACCTACAGCGATCTACAATTTTAGGCCTGAATAGCCATGTTTTCTTTGTTTTACTCAGTACTAATAAAATAAAATTATTGGATGGGACAGATAACATGACAATGGACGTGCTGCATATATTGCCTTTATTAAAAGCATGCCAGGTGCTCTTGTGTGAATGAGTTTTGGGGCGGTTTCTAACTGATTTCCACATCTGTATAACTTGGCAAAGCTTTGCCTTAACTTAAAAACAAATCAGTGGATGCAGAATGTGCAGTTTCAATGTATGGGCAAGTCAACTGCATGCTTGCCTTTAACAAATGACAGCACTCTCTTTGAGTAAGATAGCAAGTACCACTATTTTTAGGCTTTATAGTGCTCTGAAACACTGTCTACTTAGGTTTATTTAATGTTTAAACAGGTCTGCGTAGTTTTTCTAAATTAATTTATTTACATTTAAAACATATAAACGCTGAAGTGGTTAAACATTGAACATGCTAGATGCATAACCCGTAAAGTGACAAATGACACATATTTTTGAATGTATTCATTTTAGTAATGTATTATCATATAGTCAGACCATCGCGTATCCAACTGCTGTGCAGCAGGAGTAAGGGCGGATAGTATAAAAAGGAAGGGGTTGGACAATTGCCTCCAAGTAGTTTTTCCAATTGGTCCAACAGAAAGATTGACACCGGGGCGGGTTTTATTCTCGGTCAGTCTGGCGATTCAGTGGTGCACTGTGTGTTCATGCTGTAGTGGGCGTGGTATGGTTCAGTCCACACGCTGTAAGAAAAGCGTTTTTTTTTCCCCGTGACTTTTGTTAATTAATACATTTGCATCTCTAAACAAATAAACAAGGCAAAACCACATTTGGAATTATTTTGAGGAACCTGACGAGAAAACCGTGGTATGTAAATTACGCCAAACAAAACTGCCGCACCACAAAACACATGTTCAATGCTGCATTATTTGAAATTAAAAAAACATTCAGAATTACTTTGGATGGAGTTACTGAATGTGGTAAAAAGCAAACATCCATAATAAATAGAACGCTCTTATCTATTTTCAATATTAATTTCATGAGTGTACATTAATTATGTATAGGCTTTAATTTTACCAGTACATTAATGTGTTTAAAAAAAAAAAGATTTCCTGTTTGTGGCACTCATCCCTGAACAGTACAGTTAACATAACAATGTATTGGAATCTGTGAATTTAAAGATTCTGCAACACATGTAATCTCTGTGGGGTTTCTTTTTTTTTTTTTTTTTTTTATTAGTTTTTTGACTATAATATAACGTTAAAAAAAAAAAAAAGTTGATTTTATTAAGTTTGTGCCCACAGGGCCAGAACAGGTACATCTCTACAGGGCAGTAAAAATATAAAAAATATATAAAAACACCAATTAATCTACCAGTTAACCAACTAATGCCCATAAATTAACTGATAAATGTGAAATGCAGTGACAGCCCTGATATCAACACAGGAGAACGCCAGAGTTACGAACAGCTGAGTTACGAACTGACCAGTCTACCGAACCCCCACTTTCAACAGGAAGTACGCAATCACTCACCCATGCGTGCAATGCAACCACACAGGCGCTCCTATAAGCAGCCTGCTGCTCAAAGAGAATGCAAAATTACTGTACCAACAAATGCATCCAGATTTCAAACCATGTATTCCCAAGGTGTTCCTAACTCTGGCGTTCTACTGTATATACGTGTTTTTTTTTTTTTGTTTTTTTTTAAGACTTTGTAGTTAAGCCTTTGTGATGTTAAAGCATTATTTGCATATTTAGGGGTTCTTTGCTTAGAAAACACTAACCAGGGCTGTCAGTATTAATCACAATGTAATATAAAAAGTGTGTGTGTGTGTGTGTGTGTGTGTGTGTGTGTGTGTGTGTGTGTGTGTGTGTGTGTGTGTGTGTGTGTGTGTGTGTGTGTGTGTGTGTGTGTGTGTGTGTGTGTGTGTGTGTGTGTGTGTGTGTGTGTGTGTGTGTGTGTGTGTGTAGAGTTTACAGTTTAAACGCTGACACTTGCATTGCATTTAAAAATTATTAAAAACAGACCAAAAACACATCCCTATGAGATACACTGAGACAATGAGATAGTCTGAGATAAGCATGATACAGCATGATAGAGTAATGCCTCCACCCAGTACTATGAGTAGAATAACTTCAGCATGAGATACAGTCTGAGCTACAGCATGATACAGTAATGCCTCCACCCAGTACTATGAGTAGAATAACTTCAGCATGAGATACAGTCTGAGCTACAGCATGATACAGTAATGCCTTCACTCAGTACTATGAGTAGAATAACTACAACATGAGATACAGCATGATACAGTAATGCATCCACTCAGTACTAGGAGTAGAATAATTTCAGCATGAGATACAGTCTGAGATACAGCATGACACAGTAATGCCTTCACTCGGTTCTGTAATGAGATCTTTGAGTTAACAAAGCCAATCCGAATGTCAAATCAAACCGTTTCATGAAAGCAATTTTTTGTATGAAGAGATTGCATTTTCAATAGTCTCAGTATTAGACTGTATGTCTGCTGTGGATCTGAATAAAAACCAGGGGGGCACTATACTTACTGGCCCTCGATCAGCCAGGTGCACTTGGTTTTGTATTTGTAATTCCCAGGCCCATCTGTGAGGTATCCCGAGGAGCCAGTTAACCTGCAGAGGGAAAAAAAAAAAAGCAGATTGAATGACTGGGACCGTTGTGACTTTCAGCCCAAACAAGTCACTATAACACTTGACATGTTCATAGATTTTCTAGGGCTGTAACGAAGGGTACACTCTGACCTTCGAATGTTCGCAACACCATAGCTACTAGTTTATATTTGATTGAAAATCCTATCATCTTACAGGTAATCCATATAAATGCAATAAAACATGTAGTTTATATAGAGCAGTAATCCTGTTTTTATAATTTAAATTATATATTGTTTATGCACACGTAATTGATGCTGCTTGTGATAGATACAGTAAGCTTGCACTCCTGCAGCACCTTAAAGGAACTGCAGCAGACTTAGTCAAAACAAAGCTTTGTTTAACAGTCACCCTTCCAAGCAGGTTATCAATCAGTTACATTTTACTACTACTAAACTAATAACAACAATAAATAATAACAACAACAACAACAATAATAATAATAATAATAATAATAATAATAATAATAATAATAATAATAATAATAATAATAATAATAATAATAAATTTAAGCTTGTCAAGTGACCCCAGAAATTGGTTGTGCCTCCATGATAGATCAAGAGTCGCTTGCAGTTTGCATTCATCTTTTTTTTTTTGGTTGTCTGGACATTTAACACAAAAATCCCATACAGCAGAGGGTTTGAGACATTTCTTTCAATACAGCTTTACTAATGCTTTACTGGCGAATGAAGAAATTAAGTTCTACCTCTGGATAACTCAAGCTGGGGGGACAGACAGATGGCAACGGTGCTCAGTTTTCCAGTGAAGTGTTTCATACTTGTACTGTCATAGCACTTCTCTTGCACACTATGTATTCAATACATATTTTACTGAAGCACACAACCGCTATAGGTACTCCTCAGTGCTTTGAATACTATACCCTGCTTTAATGCAAGGCAGCTGCGCCATAGAGTTGCTACGTATAACCATTTGGTAGGAGATTTTAATACAGTTTTGCTTTAGTAATATGCATTATACAAATCAAAAGATCACATTTTGTATACAAGTGACATTTAATGTGTGATTTATAGTATTCACACATTGTTTAACAGTTTCTGTTAATACAGAAAAAAAGAAAAAAGCGTGTGAATGCCGTCTGATGAACCTTTGAAGGTTTTTAACTGCCTTCAAATTCCTGGCTAGCGAACAAACCCTCAAACCTTTGAACACAGCCCTAGAAGCCTCACAATGCTGTCTCCTTAATAACACGAGCCAGAGAAGATTCCAACAGCAGTCCCATGGTACATCACATGCCACATCACTGTCGTTTCAGACCCCGGTCCCACGGTACATCACGCACCACATCACTGTCGTTTCAGACCCCGGTCCCATGGTACATCAAATGCCACATCACTGTCGTTTCAGACCCCGGTCCCACGGTACATCACGCACCACATCACTGTCGTTTCAGACCCCGGTCCCACGGTACATCAAATGCCACATCACTGTCGTTTCAGACCCCGGTCCCACGGTACATCACGCACCACATTACTGTCGTTTCAAACTGCGATCCCACGATACATGTGCTACATCACTGTCGTTTCAGACCCCGGTCCCACGGTACATCACGCGCCACATCACTGTCGTTTCAGACCCCGGTCCCACGGTACATCACGCGCCACATCACTGTCGTTTCAGACCCAGGTCCCATGGTACATCACGCACCACATCACTGTCGTTTCAGACCCCGGTCCCACGGTACATCACGCACCACATTACTGTCGTTTCAAACTGCGATCCCACGATACATGTGCTATATCACTGTCGTTTCAGACCCCGGTCCCACGGTACATCACGCGCCACATCACTGTCGTTTCAGACCCCGGTCCCACGGTACATCACGCACCACATCACTGTCGTTTCAGACCCCGGTCCCACGGTACATCACGCGCCACATCACGCACCACACTACTGTCGTTTCAAACTGCGATCCCACGATACATGTGCTACATCACTGTCGTTTCAGACCACGACCCCACGGGAAATCACGTGCCACATAACTGTTGTTTCAGACCACATGGATCAAGACAGTGTTCTCTCCTTGTTCCTGGGAGGGTAGCATGAGCGTGAAAGCTTTTAAAATGAATTGAATGTAACCTAAGAGAGCAGCATACTATATTATTTATTTTTTATGCTTATTGCTTTACCCAATTATGAAAACTACTATTACAAAGAGTCACTCATTCACTAACACACAAACATACGAGGAAGCTCTGAAGATTGTACTGGATCAGAAACAAAGTCCATTTACATTGAGAAAGGAGTACAAGGCAAACCAACCGCGTAAAACTCCTGTTTTTCACTGAGGTGCTTAAGCACAAGATGATTAGGGGAAGCTGGGATTTAAAGGCGACTCATTCAGCATGCAAGTTGCTTCAAGCCAAAAGACAAAGTTATCACAGTGCAAACAATAAGACAGCCAAAACACCAAGTTAACTGAAATGACCAATCCAGGAGGGTGAGAACCCAAAGATACTTGCTGGCTGCAATTCAAACTACAATCACATGATTTCCATTACATAAGAGTAGATGTTGAACTTCATGCTGATTTGAACTCTGCTCTCGCCAAGATAAGCACCAACTAAGACATAGCTTTGCAGTAAACTAATGTGATCCATCTGCATCTCCATCCATTTGCGTTGTTTTCCGTCTGATGATGTAGATATCCTTCTGTCTGGTGTTGATTGCTGAAGTGTAATGCTGGCTCCAGGGATCAGCACACACAACGGCTGCGATGCTGGCTCCGGGGATCAACCCAGTGCAGTCTCCCCAGCGCATCAGCATGACAACCGTCTGGATTGAGCTAAGTAGGGTACATCTCTGGGGTCTTCAAGTGGGCACCTTCCATCCTCTGTTTCGGTGACTAGCCCACAACACCTCAAGAGGGCTCAACAATGATTCTGGCGTCCCAGCATCACCCCCCTCCATCCCCCATTCAGCTCAGCCCAGCTTACTTACCTGTACATCAGCGTTGCTTTCTGTCTATTGTGCTTGAGATCCCCATCCAGAATCTTTCCGTCTCAACCACAGCCAGTTGCTGCTCCTTTCTGCTGCTTCAGATAAGTTCTTCACTGTGTGACGCAACTCTTGGCCACTGAACCCAACGTCTCTGAGAAATAGGGTTGTTGTGCCACAAATCCTCGACAACCCACCTCCACTGGATAAACTCGGACTCTCCATCCTCGCTGTTCCGCTTCAGCAGCTAGTTGAGCATACCGAAGTTTCTTCATCTCATACGCCTCCTCCACAGCATCTTCCCATGGCACTGTTAACTCTACCAGATGAACAAGGCGTGCTGATCCAGACCACAAGACAATGTCTGGTCGAAGGTTAGTGGTGGCAATCTCAGGTGGAAAAATAAGCCGTTGACCAACATCTGCCAGTATCTTCCAGTCTCTAGCAGCTTCCAGTTGTCCTGGGCGAGGCTTGGTTTTAACACCTTTTCTTGGTGGTTGCTCTCCTGGATGGAGGAATATTGTCTTTTCTGTGTAATGCTTTGATGGAACTGGTGGCACCTTATTGGTCAGGTTACGCTTGTCTTCCAATGCTAAGGCTAAACATCGCAGCACCTGGTCATGGCGCCAAGTAAACCGTCCTTAGCTAAGACCCACTTTACATCCTGTCAATATGTGTCTTAATGTTGCAGGTAATGAAGACAAAGGACATGAGGGATCCTCACCCACCCAGAGGTTTAGGTTCTGTGGTGATGGGAGAACATCATATGCTGATTTGATGAGGAAACTGATCTTGCTCTGTTCCATTGTCCATAGGTCCTGCCAGCCAATCTTGCGTTGTTCCACACTCTCCAATCTCACCCATTCTCCCTGCTTGGCCTGGGAAATGGCCTTTACACACCTGATCCTCTCCTCCTGCTTTTGCACTTCATTGACTACCAGCTTCCTCCGCTGAGCCGGGGTTGCCTTGTGCCATGTAGGAGGAGCTGAACTGAGACCAAAACCTCCTTTTCCATGCTAAACTTGCCTCATAATATCTCTGATTCAAAGGGCAGCCTTAGCATCTTCCACAGCTTTCTTTGCCGTCCCTTTTCATCCAGTTTTCAACACAGATGCTGCCTCCCTTATGCTTTGTCACATGAATCTACTAATCTCATTTCCAGTCGGACTTTGGTAGCTGCAGTATTCCTTTACCATAAAGTCCCACTCTGCTGAGGCAGCGTGGAACTCCCAACCATTTCCTGACATATGAACTGATTAAAGCTTCCAGCTTCAACTGTTGCCAAGGAAACCTCATACACAGTCAGTGGCCACAGCAGTCTTGGCAGTAGACCAAACTGAAAACACCAGTTTGCCTGGTAAAGCGCTGGTGACTATGCTCTTCAACCCTTCCACTGCTTGTTGTCTAACTGCTCCCACACAAACTGTGTCCTTAAGATCTCCATCCTACCATCTCCCTAGACTTTTCACTGGCTTCTAGGACGCTGTTGGTATTGCCTCACCATTAATGTAATCTACTACTTTACCTTTAATTATAGACATGCTTCTTGATTTAGTGGGCTTGAATTTCATTCGTGCCCATTCAATGTTATTGGTTAATTTGCCCAATAACCGATTAGTGCAGGCTATGGTTGTAGTCATTGTTGTCATGTCATCCATGTATGCTCGAATTGGTGGTAGTCGCATTCCAGAACCCAAGCGCTCTCCTCCCACTACCCATTTTGATGCCCTAATAATTACTTCCATTGCCATGGTAAAAGCCAGTGGAGAAATGGTACATCCTGCCATTATTCCAACTTCTAGGCATTGCCATGTAGTGCTGAATTCTGAAATTAAAAAACTAAATTGCAAATCTCCAAAGTAGGCTTTCACTAAATTTGTTATTGTCATCGGTACGCTGAAAAAGTCAAATGCTGCCCAAAGAAGTTCATGTGGCACTGAACCATATCCATTAGCCAAATCCAGGAATGTCACATGGAGCTCCTTCCTCTCCTTTTTTGCTGATTGAATTTGTTGCCAGATTATGCTGATGTGTTCTAAGCATCCTGGGAAACCTGGAATGCCTGCTTTTTGTACTGAAGTGTCAATGAAACAGTTCTTTAATAGGAAGGTTGACAATCTCTGAGAAATAATGCTAAAGAAAATCTTGCCTTCTATGTTTAATCGGGAAACAGGACGAAACTGACCGATGCTTGTAGAATCCTTTTCTTTTGTTGTAAAGACTCCACCTGCTCTACACCATGCTCTTGGTACAACCTGTTTTTCCCATGCCAGTTTCATCAATTTCCACAGGATTCGTAGAACTCCAGAAGCACTCTCGTATACTCTGTATGGAACTCCATTAGGCCCTGGAGATGATGATGCCCTTGCTTTTTTCACAGCTTGCTCTTCTTCTTTCCACTTAGGTGCAGAGTCCTTCATTTGGTATTCGGGTGGATTGATAGGTGGAATATCTGAAGGAATTGACATAGGCTCCTGCCTTTTTGAATCTGTATGTGTTTCCTCCAAATATCTCTCCAGCTCAAACTTAGATCATTTTAGTGTGCCATTTCTCTCACTGGTGAATATCTTCTTTACAAATTTGAATGGATCTTTACAAAAGTTAGTTCTCGCACACACTGTCTTTTTGTAGCGTTTCCGTAGGCGCTCAGCTCTGCGCAATGTTGCAAGCTCATCTTTTATCACCCTTTGTAACAGATTGAGTCCCTCCTTCTGACTTTGTTCTGCTTTTCTCCAGTGCTTCCTCAACTGCCTCCTTTCTCTAACTAAGCGTTCAATCTCTTGCTGCCGTCTAGACTTTCCAGGAATAGTTTGTACTTTTTCCTTCCTTTTTTCCAATGCCAAACCTCTTGCTTCCATATGCGTAGATGATGTCCCCAAATTTATCCAGCTTCTTTTCAACTGTTCCACTTAACCTTTCCAAAGTAAAACAGAGATCCGTGTTTACTGTGTCCCATGCAGTTTTTCTCACAAGCTCTTGGCCATTTAACTCCAGGCTTGTGCCCGTTGAGGTTCTTTTCTCTCTTACACTGGTTCGTCTGACCGGGTTCGTAAGGGTCATTAGGTTCATCACTAGTTGTATCCACGCAAGTCCTCCTCACGTCTGTGACAGGGGTGCTCATATCCTGTGAACTGTGGTTTGCTTCCGAAACTGGATTTCATTCGACTGACTTCGTAAGAAGTACTGATCAATGCGAGGCCCTTGTCCCTTCTCCCTCAAGCATTTCATTCTCCCCTGATGAATCTTCAAACCCCTGTAATGCAAAAATGTAGCCTACATGACAATGGGGGAGACTGGCCGCTCTTTATGATAACAGAATTGATTATTGCTAGTTTATTCAAAAGAACTTTAAAGGCAATAGACAACTGACATGTCTTAAACTACGTAGGTTTAACATAAACAGTGCAGTGTGAAATCTCGACCAAGCAGAAATCCCCAAGTGACTCTTGCGGTTTCATTTATAGGTTTCATTAACGTAACAATTAAATAATGCAGCTGCTTGTGCACAATCGCAATAGAATCCTGGCACAGTTTGATTTTTATTCTCCTAAGTTCTGAGTAGAAATTGGGAAACGTTGCTGAAGTTTACACTAACAATTCCTCTGATTTCACATCTTCTTCCTCAGTCACTCAACCCAGAATATCTGTGTGAATGGAATCATCCCTTTGGGATTCCAAATCAATAGAGATCCTGTGATTTGCAAACTACAGAGATAACAACAAGTGTACAAGTTGCACAGAGCGCAGGTAAACTGAAGACTACGGCTCGAGTTGTAATGTTTAATCAATTAATTGATTATTGAGCGCATTGGCTTTTTGTACGAATCGATTAAACGTGCATTAATCGATTGCCCTTTTTGAAGCTTCACTAACTAGCAGTGCTGCACAAGCTGATCAACAGAAATCAGTTGCTGACAGTCAGATGAGGGTCATTTGTATTTACTGAGCTAATTCACTATTCACACAGAAACAGCCACTTGGATTTGCTGCTTGTCTTAGACTGTAGAGAACAGCAATCCACACAAATCCAAGAAGCCGTTTCTCCAGTTGTCTCTCTTGCAATGTTAAGTTACCCCGATCAACACTAGACCCACCTGTTGAGCGCTTGATCTGCAGCACTACTAGGTAGCTACCCAGTAACACTCACTTTCCTTGCACAGGACTAATTTGAGAATTATGAGAAATAGCAGCCTAACAGAAAAAACATTGGATGTCTTTTTGCTTTAATATAATACATTTTTTATATATGAAGATCATGCACATTGTTTTATTTGATTGCTTTTAGAAAGATTCCACAATTTGGCGAATAAAATTAAAAAAAGTGTTGTCATTGCATCAATTACTGTTGACCATTACCTGATAATTAATTAGGAAATCGGTTGCCTTTGGTAACCATATCTGGATCCCTGTCAAAACAGTTACTGCACACAAAAGAAAATAAAATTTCCTGCACCTAGGGCTACCGCAACTGGTTTTTAATGCCTGTTTTACAGTATGCGTGTGCTTGCTACCAGCCTAATTATAGTCCATTAGAACTGGTATGCAGTGACTGGAAGAGTAAGCCTTTTGTTGCTAATGTCTGTTGCTAAGGTTTGCTTGATTGATGCTTTTCTCACGCTGCAGTATACATGAACCTAAAAACCACACCTACTGTACAAACATGGCTGTGAAACTCAATTTTACTAAGAGCAATAGTCATTTACAGAAGACCACACGCTACACTGAAGATGCCAGATATAATATTTTATTTATTGTGCTTGGTGTTCATACATCAAATAGAATGTATACTTTCGAAATCAGCCGAAAATGGCAATTAGATTTATACACAGCAGAATCCATTTACTATTATAAACAAACAAACTGAAGCAGAACAAATCCAACAAAATCATTATGCAGGTCACACTGCATGTCTTTGTATTTCTCATTCTTTGTTAACACCACAAAAGGAAGAGGCTCTATTGTTCCAATTTGAAAAAAAAATATATATATATATATATATATATATATATATATATATATATATATATATATATATATATATATATATATATATATATATATTTTTTTTTTTTTTTTTTTTTTTTTTTTTTTTTAAAAATTACAAAGTCAATCAAAAAAAGATCTGTCAATATTAATTTCTACTCAAGACTGAATTTGCATAAGAAAAAATATCCAATAAGAGAACAGCATATATCCTGTGTGGGAGCCTTTGAAACTGATCCCCTGCCCTGGTGTTCCTCGCCTCTGCTCTGCAGTACAACAAATGACTTCATCAGTTGCTTCTTTGCAGAGTGCTTCATTTTACTGCGCTTGGTTTGGCTCACAGCTCTGTGGGTCTGTGTGAATCTAAACCTCATTAAAAAAGGCCTTTAGAAACAGAGGCTGAACTACAATCTCGCACATACAATTAAATTCAGGATGGAAATATGGCTGCTTTTGCATCGCATATTCATCTATTCAAGGTTTTAACACAAGATTGAGCTTGATTATGTACAGGTACTGTGACGAGCTCAAATCATTAAACTCATAAGGATAACTCAATCATTAAATTTATAACGATATTGGGAAGCCCAAGTTTTTTTTTTTGTTTTTTTACTACCAGTTGTACTGTAGTGAATCCAGTCTAGTAAAGACTGGATTCCACCTAGTGAGTGTTATATGTCAGTGACGTATGTATAGTCTTACAAAAAGTACATGACGTGACTAGATAAGAATATTATTTAAACAGAGTTGACAGTTGGACATGCAGAGTGAGAGCAGAAGTTTTAAAATATAAAATTAGTTATATGTCAGTGTCTTCACTGTAACACTCACAACACTACACCAGTATTATTATCTTATGAAAACAGTGCATATAAAAGGGTTAAGGAACCCCCATTAAATAAATGTCCAATACGACTTTAAAATTAGTTTACTTTGCACAGATATCCAATGGGCTTTTACCATACAGGCTCTCTACGTGAGAGTCACTGGTGTTGATTGGGCTAATTCACCGTTGCAAGTGAAGAAGTAGCTGCTTGGACTTCTGAGGATTGCTGCTTTTCTTAGACCAGCAATACACACAAATCAAAGCAGCTGTTTTGTCAGTCGTTTCTCTTGAAATGGTAGAAAAGCCCAAACACCACCAACGGCCCTAGTCTGTGGAGCGCTTGAGCCAAACAAATCTGCTTGAATAGCTCTACCCGCTGTTGGAAAACATGGATTAGGAATTGATTAGCAGTTTGCTACGCATGTGGACTGGCAGAGCTATACTGGTGTTTTTTTCTGAAAAGAGACTAATATTGCAGATAGCAGACTGTTTGGTTCAAATTGCATGTACTGCTTACAATTGATAGAGACGTTGTGTCTACAAGTTTCTTGCCCAACATTGAATGCAAGCTAACGAGATAACAATGCTGTGGACTAGAAGGGAACAGGCTCTAGACTTCAGAGAGATCAAAAGAGATAATCCCACTGGCATCAAAGGGGGTCGCAAGGAGATAACAAAAGGCAGATGTATGGACCTTTTGTCTCCAGGAGTGTGAAGAATGCACTGAGTTCAGATGTTGTCACACTAGACCACACACACAGACACACACACATTAACACTCACACAATAAATTAAATTACCTTTGCAATTGGTTAAGTGTCAGAGAAAAGGGAGGTGGACCATCTATACAGAAGGGTATTTAATGTCATGCAAACATTGTAATGTTGAGTATCGTTTGTCCTGTACCTGGGACCAGACTCCCTGCATATCTCAATAAACCTGGCAACTGACTAAAGAAAAGGACTCTGTGCATTTTCTTGAATCTACTTACTCACCATCTATTTTTTGTAAGTTACTTCACCCACTATTACTGTTGGAGCTCAACCTGTGCTCCAGCCACTGAAGGACTGGAGCAGGTTTGGGATAAAGTAACTGTAAAAGTCTTACAAAAGATCTTTGTTTCCTTGTACTGCATATTGTTAGTGCTTCTTAGGATTTAGACTCAAATGAAAAAAAAAAACCAATTTAGATTAAGTTTATGTACAGGGTGGCAGGTTTAAAAGTGTTTTAAAGGAATGCCAATAGTGTGACACTGTGCCTAATGCAGCGAAACAGGTGTTTTCATCAACAAGACAAACTCATTTCTTGCGAACTTGCAAAATTTTGCAAAAAAATATAAACTGGATTCTAGCGAACTAACAGCTGTACATAAAGATGTCACAAGTTCAACAGTTATCACACAAATCTTCTTGATCTGAAAAAGTTTGATGCATTTACATCAATTTTTTTCTATTTACTCGCTAGACTAGAGTATAAACTCTAACGAATAATCAACCTCCCTGAGTATTCTGGTTGTATAACGTGTTGCTGAACGGAAAATGGGCCAAGGAACAAAGTCAAGACGATTATCAAGAAGTGGAAGGTGTATGGCACCACCAAGACCCTGCCTAGATCAGGCCATCCCTCCAAACTGGATGACCAAGCAAGGAGACTGATCAGAGAGGCTATCAAGAGGCCAATGGCAACTTTGCAAGAGTTACAGGCTTTTATGGCCAAAATGGGTCAAAGTGTGCATGTGACAACAATATCCCAAACACACAAATCTGGCCTGTATGGTAGGGTGGCAAGAAGGAAGTCATTTCTCAAGAAAGTCCACTCTGAATCCCGTTTGAATTATGCAAAAAAACGCAGGGAATTCTGTGGCCATGAAACCAAAATGGAACTTTTTGGCCTAAATGAAAAGCCTTATGTTTGGCGCAAACCCAACACTGAAGCATGGTGGTGGCAGCATTATGTTATGGGGATGTTTCTCATCGGCAGGGACTGGGGCACTTGTCAGGATAGAAGGGAAAATGAATGGAGTAAAGTACAGAGAAGTCCTTGAGGAAAACCTGTTGCCCTCTGCAAGAAAGCTGAAACTAGGATGGAAGTTCACCTTTCAGCAGGACAATGACCCAAAGCACACAGCCAAAGCTACACTGGAGTGGCTAAGGAACAAAAAGGTAAATGTCCTTCTGTGGCCCAGTCAGAGCCCCGACCTAAATCCAGTCAAAAATTTGTGGCATGACTTGAAGATTGCTGTCCATCAGCGCTCCCCAAGGAACTTGACAGGGCTTGAACAGTTTTGTAAAGAAGAATGGTCAAATATTGCCAAATCTAGGTGTGCAAAGTTGGTAGAGACCGATCCCAACAGACTCACAGCTGTAATTGCTGCCAAAGGTGCTTCCACCAAGTATTAACTCAGGGGGGTGGAGACTTATCCAATTATGATCTTCCAGTTTTGTATTTTTAATATATATTTTTTTCCCCTTAAGTGTGGAGTATGGTGTGTAGAGAAGTGGGAAAAAATCCTTATTTAAATGCATGAAGGCACTGACACAACAAAATGTGAAAAAAGTTCAAGGGGGTGTACACATTCTATAGGCACTAATAAATAAATTTTATATATATATATATATATATATATATATATATATATATATATATATATATATATATATATATATATATATATATATACACACATACACACATATACACACACACACACACACACACACACACACACACACACACAGTGCCTTGCAAAAGTATTCTGACCCCTGACCAATTCTCTCATGTTACTGAATTACAAATGGTACATTGAAATTTCGTTCTGTTCGATATTTTATTTTTAAAACACTGAAACTCAGAATCAGTTATTGTAAGGTGACATTGGTTTTATGTTGGGAATTATTTTTAAGAAAAATAAAAAACTGAAATATCTTGCTTGCATAAGTATTCAACCCCCACACATTAATATTTGGTAGAGCCACCTTTCACTGCAATTAACAGCTTTAAGTCTTTTGCCACTCTTCTTGGCAGATTTGCTCCAGGTTGTTCAGGTTGGTTGGACGACACTTGTGAACCGCAATTTTCAAATAGTACCAGATTCACAATGGGATTGAGATCAGGACTTTGACTGGGCCACTGTAGGACATTCACCTTTTTGTTCTTAAGCCACTCCAATGTTGCTTTGGCCTTGTGTTTGGGATCACTGTCCTGCTGAAAGGTGAATTTCCTCCCAAGCTTCAGTTTTTTAGTGGACTGAAGCAGATTCTCTTGCAGTATTTTCCTGTATTTTGCTCCATCCATTCTTCATTCAATTGTAACAAGATGCCCAGTCCCTGCTGATGAGACGCATCCCCACAGCATGATGCTGCCATCACCATACTTCACTATAGGGATGGTGTGTCTTGAGGCATGGGCAGTGTTAGGTTTGCACCACACATAGCGCTTTGAGTTTTGGCCAAAAAGCTCTATCTTTGTCTCATCTGACCACAAAACCTTTTCCCACATCACAGCTGGGTCACGCTAATGCTTTCTGGCAAACTCCAGACATGCTTTCAGATGGTACTTTTTGAGTAACGGCTTCTTTCTTGCCACCCTCCCATACAGGCCAGTGTTATGCAGAGCTCTTGATATGGTTGACTGGTGCACCATTACTCCACTCCCAGCCACTGAACTCAGTAGCGCCTTCAAAGTGATTGTTGGCCTCTTTGTGGATTCTCTCACAAGTCTTCTTCTTGTTTAAGCGCTGAGTTTTGAGAGACGGCCTTTTCTTGGCAGTGCCTTCGTGGTGTGATACAGCTTCCACTTCCCGATTATTGATCCAACTGTGCTCACTGGGATATCCAAACACTTGGATATTATTTTGTACCCTTTCCGCAATCTATGTATTTGTATTACTTTATCTCTAACTTCTGTAGAGTGCTCTTTGGTCTTCATTTTCCTTCAGATTCACAGCCTTACCAATGATCCTTCAACAGTGGTGTTTTTATCCAGAAAATGTGACAGCAACTTTAATGGTTCACAGGTGGAGGCCAATTGTAAGGTAATTGTGTCCTCGTTAGGGCAATTTCTTTCATGGGTGCAAACTGAGAGCTTCCACAGCACAGGGGTTGAATACTTATGCAAGCAAGATATTTCAGTTTTTTATTTTTCTTAAATATTTCCCAACATAAAACCAATGTCACATTAAAATAATTGATTTTGATTTTCAGTGTTTAAAAATAAAATAACAAACAGAACAAAATTTCAATGTACCATTTGTAATTCAGTAATATGAGAGAATTGGTCAGGGGTCTGAATACTTTGCAGTCCAGTTTCAAATACCCTCCAGAGATAGCTGCACCAAAACCTAAGATGATATTTTAATCCTGCTTGGGAAAATTAATACTTTGTTTTTGAAAAATCCAGGGGTGGAATTAAAATCTGCAGTAGCCAGAGGTGTAAAGAGATGATGAAAATATTAAAACATGTCTGCAGAGGAAAATGTTTGTAGGAGAAGTGAAAGAAAACAGGAGGGTCAGGTGTATGTCAGCATTTGTAAACTTAGACCAAAAAGCAGCACAGCTTCTGGCTTGCCTAAAGTTTGGCAAAAGCTGTTACAATTTACAACCAGAAGCGTCTTTAAAGAAAATCGACTCAAAAATTGACTCCAATTCCTCTGCCTTCAAAAATGGCCAGAAACAATTAGAAATTTGGCAACTGCCTTTTCAGTTAAATCCTGAAAATCAGCAGTAGATCTGCCCTTTGTGTGCAGAATGTGTGCTGAAGCACTGACCAAAGAGACACACAAGTCAAATTATTATTTACCTTTGTTTTTTAACCTAACAAATACCTGTAGACTGTAATGCAGAAAATATAAGTGCAGCCATATTCAGTTGTTTGGAAAATTAACAAAATGATGACTCAGTACAAAAAATTGTGTGGTTTCAAATCAGACAGTGTGTCATTAATGTTATCACAGCATTATGAGGTATGTTTCTTTTCTATTATAATTAAATGTACGTAATACTATCAGTCCTAGTGAGGTCAGTATTCTGTAACAGGCCTGTCCCGACCCCTTGTTATTTAAGTTGCACTTCCCTAACTGTTCTTCAACAAGTTTTTGATCTTACCAAAAAAAAAAAAAAAGTGATTCAATAATTCTTTTTGATAATTATAGGGGACAATTACATCTGTGGCCAAAAGCACCCTACAGAATTAACCAATGTTGCTTCATAAAGTCCATCATAACCTGCTGAATAATGTTACGTTAACATACTGAACTATGTACTGCTTTGAAGTTTTCCAAAAATCGAGTTTCATAAGGGTAATTGTAAATACGTTACATTTCTGCACAACACTTATTGTACAGGAAAATAGGTTGGGATAGTTTGTATCAAACATTTTTTTTTGCATACTAATATGACTTACTGAATTTCACGCGTTTCATCATCAGTTGTCAAGGCTTATATATATATATATATATATATATATATATATATATATATATATATATATATATATATATATATATATATATATATATATATATATATATATATATATATATATATATATATATATATATATAATATATATAAACTTTTTTTTATGGAAACATAGGTACTGACAGAGCATTGGAGATGCAGCATGCCATTTCCTATGTTACACTGCACACAATTAGAGGCGTCATCACCAATTCCAGACAACACTTGCAGAACATTTTAAATAAACTGAGTTCATTTCAGTCATCAGCTGCATAGATTAACCACTCAGCAGAACTTGGCAACAAACAAGTGAGTCCAGACATTAAGTTCCTGTTTAGTGTCTTAGCAAGTTGTTGTATTTTAAGCAGTTGAATACGGCAGCAGCTAACTTGCTCATGAAGTGGCTCCAGAAACTGAATTTGGCAACCATTTTTTGGGCCTGGAGCCATTGGCTCCTAAAGGCAAAACCTTTGCCTAGAGCCCTGACTTGTAATTTTGTTTTAAAGAATAAACAGGAAACAAAAGCAAAACAGGCTGTGAAGCTTATTGGACCAAAAGTGCTTTACCAGTTACTGCAAACACTCGCACAAGCAAATGACACAATTGTGTGATTTTTAGGTTTCATGCTTAATTTACTGTATCTTGAGCCTCGTATCACTGCCAATGCCCAGCCCTAATCCTCAGGTAGTTCCCCTGGCTGTACTCAAACTCTACCTCAGGCGACGGGGCACCATGCGCCCTGCCTTCAGAGACACTCGCACACTGTACAACATTTTCACTGTTCCCTGTGCGCCACAGGATGAGAGTACAGCGTGTCTCGATTTTCCACTTGAAGGGAGTCGGGCCTTTTTTAACAAACGCGACAGATGCCTAAGCTCTGACAACTGCAGGGACTCTCAAGATCAATTACTTGGTCTTGAAATTTGACAGCTCTGTGCAGGAAGCGAGGCATCATATCACCTCGGGATCTTCTAAGGGAGAGGTGTGGCTGGTTGTCAAGTCAGCAGGCGTTAAGAGTTCAACAAGCTGCTGCAACTGCTGAATACTACAGCCATGAGCATGGGCATTAATATACATATTAGCATATATTATAAGATGTGTGCCAGTCTGTGTTAAGTGATCTCTCATACACCACTATATGATATCACTCTCATGTCTCTCAAATACCACTACAGCAACCTGCCATTTTGAATGGAGTTCTCTTTCCAAGAAGTTCATACTGTGCAGAAATGCACTGTGGAAAAGGATCCACATGAAAGTCCCACATTACAAAGTCAAACAGGAAAATATCCGAAATCCAGAGAGACTGAAAGAAAATGAGCTTTTCGGTTCACTTCATTGCATGTGCTGCTTTATATCACAAGCAAATAAATAAAATAGTGTATTTTAAATAAATTTCTTATTAGAGTATCCAACAGCAAAAGTGGCTGAAATTATTAAATATCTTAAATAAATACTTTATGAAATTAAATTATGTACCAAGAACCATGTATTTGCAGGTTGGGAATACTGCACATGTACACAGTTATTGTAACATGAAATATGTAATGACTCAGCTGAGATTGTTCTCTAGTCTTGTTCGTGAGGTAAGAATAGTTAAGACCTTTACAATGTGTAGTCCTTTCCCTTTTACAATGCTTATTTAACAAAACAAAAGAAAGTAAAACTGCAATAGCTGTTCTGGACTACTGCAGTATACAGTCATTAATAATCAGTCAAACAAGTTATCAGAATCAGAAAGCTTTTTAACACCAAAACACCCAATACCTAATGTACCAAGTTCAAATCCTCAGGTACAAACTGAAATGAGGAGATCAGGAAATGTCAAGTAGATACATATTTCTGAAAAGCCATGAATAAATTCATTCCTGGTGCAGTCATAATTACTGCATACTTGGCAATGGTTATGGCGGCTCCATAATTTTTATCCAGGCCAAAAAAATCTGCATTAGTTTAATTCAGTTAGACAAAGCAAAGGCGAGATTTAAAAAACTATTTATTTTCTAGTTCTACTTGACTTGGCTTCTTTTTCTTAGCTTTACGCATACCTTACTACTTTGATTTGGGGACAGGTCCTGGCTTCAGCCAGATTGCAAACTGGATGGCAGGAGGAGTTTCTGAAGCATGTCTCCCTCCCCCACAGCGATCGTGATTTCAAGTTATCATCAGTGAGATCTGTAAGTGACTCTGCAGCTGATGCACAGTTCACACCCCCTGGTCTCTGTAAGTCGCCTTGTATAAAGGCATCTGATAGATAAATAATAACACATGTACCACTCACTCTCAAATTCAAGAGTAGAAATCAGAGTTGCCATTGTATTTCACTAATAGTGAGTTTTCTGGTTTGCTCTGTGCAGACTTATGGACTTCACAAAATAGGATTTGCTTTAGTTTAACATAAGATGTACAGTACTTCATATAAGTCTATCTTTGAAGACCAGGCCCCTTCATCAGATTTGAATAAAACTATAATAGAAGGGAAACAAAGCAAGACTGAGTTTGACAAGAATAATGCAGTAGAATACAGGTCAACTTTTATTTCAGTGCTGTTTCTCTCCTAGTCATCTGTTCAGAATGCCCACAATGACTGAAAAGACATGCAAGATGAAGTTATAACTGTTTTAAAAGAAATCTAAAAGGAGTTTTGGAAACTAGTTCTCAAGAAGCACAGTGCTGCTCCAATAAGAGCCTTCCTCCCCTGACCATTCTGCAAGCAAGATCAATGCAGGCTGCCTCTGCACCTAGCAGGGGCCAAGAGGGAAAAAAAACACTTGCATGTCAGCGGTTCCAGGGCCACAGCACACTCTTTTTAAATAAAGAGATTGTTTTGCTGTAACCCGCAATTGTTTGGTTTGGCAGTGTTTTGATATTGTGCTTGTTCTCTCCACATTTTCGTGGGGGATTCACAGATGGTAAGACCCCCCCCCCCCCCCCCCGTGAAAGCGTGAGAATCAGTCGACACTTGTGGGTCGGGTCGCAGGTAAGAAGAGGATGCTGCAGTGGGTTGCGGGTCCGGGTCGGAAGCAGGTTGTAAAAATTGGACCCGCGCAGGACTCTGCATGGGGGCTCTTCCCCATATCAATAGTTTCATTTATATCCAGCACCTACAGGTCCTACAAACAGAATACACTTTGTGCAAACTTTTCTAAGCTTCAAACATTCAAATCACTTTGTAACCATTAACATAGGATAGCTGCATCTTCAGAACTGCTTTATTTATTTCAGTCTGTGATGGTTAATTGCTTAAGACAAACTGTATTAAGGCTACCCTTTTATCTTGCCTATGCAGGTATTTTTTTATTATTATTATTTCTTCATTGAATTGTCATCTGTTCTCAAAGGAAAAATATTTCCTTGCCCAATCTGGCTTTTTTTCTTCCTGAAGACTCATCTCAGCGTTTCTCTTGTCTGAAGAAACTTAGTTTTTGTCAAGTGTATGGCTCCTGCCACAGCAGATATCAACTTCCCTCAGTCACAAGCAGCAGCTTTGAATACATTATCAAATAAAACAAACTGACAGTGCAAATGGGACTGAATGTTCGGTGGCACTGAAGAAAGGAAAGGGATTCTTCCTGTTCTGTTGTAATGTTGCAGGTTACTGAAATTCCCCAAGCTGTACAAGCACACAGTGAAGCACTGTTTCATTCGTGAAGGGGGTTAGGTTCTCTCTCTTTCATTCTTTGTGCAGACTTCACTACCCCATTCAATATCGCTCAACTTGCTAACTACAAGTTGTGTGGTGCATGCTATGAAGATCTCTGAAAAACTGATTGCTGTTTGGTCGAATTTAGAAGTCTCTACCTTTTGAACAGTTATTAGTTTTCCTGTCATATGAAAGGTTTTCTCTGCTTTTTCTGGAGAAATAACGACTAGAGACCTGTGCTTAACGTCTTTTTGATGACGGAAATAAGCAGAGGAAGGTTGATAATCCCATCAGGGCAACGGCAAAATTCCACCTGATCCTGCCAGTTTAAAATCCAGTGTGGACTCGCCTCATGTTCTTAATAAGAATCACACTGCGTAAAATGTGCATAAAAAATACTGCTTTGTATGAGAAACCCATACTGTGCAGAAAAAGGAAGGTGTGTCCGCTTTGTTCACCAATATAATAACATGCACGAATAAGGCGAGCTAAATGATTCATTTGCCAAGCATTATAGCACGCAAAATGCTGCATGCGTTACACACCCTTTATTTGAGTATATGGGCACTCCATTGGACAGGTAGTCCAGCTCTCACTTTGTCAGAATGACAGCGACCAAAGAGGCAGCAGCCAGCACCAGCTACATCTTCAGTGGGTCTCTATAGGATGAGACGCCCAGGAATGTCTTTCTTTGAGACGGTCAAAGCGGAGAAAAAAAAAAGTAACTGACTGAAAACAATTTTTTTTTTTTTTTTTTTTTTTTAAGTGTGCCTTTACTTCTTTTCTTTCTTTTAAGAAACTTTAACCTTCTAGCTGCTGAATTGTTGATTTTGACATGCTGCACAGGCTAGTCACAATTTGTACAGTACGCTACTCGCTGTCTTTTCCATGACAAAAACACTAATGGTTTTCAGGGCTGAAAATTCAGAATAATTCATGTGTTAAAAGAGCACAACTGTCTCGTGGCCTTTTTGGCAATACAATGTCATAATGGAAAAAAATACAGTACATCATGGGATTTTATACAGCACTGTCTATTCCTACAATGCATCTTGCATTGAGGAAGCAACAAGTTTGGAATAGAAATAAAGGAAATGATTATGTAATACAGTTCACGTGCAGTCATCTTTTGGTAAATTTGGCATTTTCAGAATTGTATCATCATGTACAGTATTACAACACCGTATGTCAAAACATTGCCCTTAATCCACAAAACCAACAAAATGCATCCTATGTAGCCTTTATTTGACATTTTATCTGTAGTGTTCTGTGGAACACAGGCAATCGTTTACCCTGGAAAATACTGAACACAGTACCTGAAAGCAGATATACATGTTTATCATGTTTCCCCACAGCACTACTTGTGGTCTGCTCTATTTATATCGTGATTTAGACAGACACCGCCTGGTTTCAATAAGCAGTAAACTTAACATGCACTGAGACACTTTGGAAAGTTAG
Source organism: Polyodon spathula (assembly GCF_017654505.1). Classification (NCBI taxonomy): domain Eukaryota; kingdom Metazoa; phylum Chordata; class Actinopteri; order Acipenseriformes; family Polyodontidae; genus Polyodon; species Polyodon spathula. Next base: position 108,171,738 of record NC_054534.1, on the reverse strand, counting down.
TACCATTAAGTAAATATGGTTTTTATATCAAGTCCCTCCCTCATGGTATTAGGGAAGACAATACAGCTGTTTAGTGCATGAGTATTTAGCACCATTTAGTAAATATGTTTTTTATATCAAGTCCCTCCCTCATGGTATTAGGGAAGACAATACAGCTGTTTAGTGCATGAGTATTTAATATTATACATAGCAAACCAACTCACTGCAATTTAAATTTTTTTTCCTGAATAACACATGGTAATATATTTTAAATCATAAGAGCTGTCTGTGTCACTAACACTATGCCTGGGAGGTGCAGCATGTTACTTCCCCATGTTACAACTGTACACAATTAGAGGTGATGTCACCAATTCCAGACTCAGCAGTAGCAAAATATGAAATATGAACATTCCAGGTTCATTGCAGTCATCAGCTGCAAAGTTTAGAATGTGGCACAAGCACGTGAGTACAGGCATTAAGTTACTGTTATAGTATTGTGGTTGTATTTCAAGCAGTTGAATATGGTAGCAACCAACTTGCTCCTGAAGTGGCTCCAGCAAATGGATTTGGCAACCAATTTTTTTTGGCCTAGGAGCCACTGTCTGGAGCCCGATTTGTAAATTTTGTTTTAAAAGAAATGTATTTTAAAAAATAAAACAGGAAACAAAAGAAAAACAGGCTGTGAAGCTTATTGGACCAAAAGTGCTTTACCAGAGTTACTGCAAACACTCGCACAAGCAAATGAGACAATTGTGTGACTTATGTTTCATGCTTAATTTACTGTATCGTGAAGACACTGCTGATACCCAGCCCTAATCCCCCACGAAAACAAGGTGAGAAAAAAGTCAGTTTTATAGCTATATAGAGGTAAACTTCACCGAAGTGTTGTTCGTATTCATGTCATCACGTCAGGCCTTGAGGACTTGCAGATGGTGCCTAACAATAGCTTTACTGTATGAGGGAGATCTTGAACGGCAGGTTTTATTTCAACTTGACGTTCCAAAAGGGGTGTCCTGTTTGTTTCTGGGTGTTCTGGGTGTTCTGAGCCCCCCCCCCCCCCCCCCCCCCCCCCCCCAACCCCCAACCCCAACCCCCAACCCCCAACCCAAGTTGCTATTGATTAGCACTGCACACTCAGGACAAACAGGAAAGGGAATTGTATTGCTATAAATCTCACGCCCAAAAAACATCTGGATGTTGTGCTACTACTGAACTACTGCAGCCCAGTTTCTGCTAAACACTTACAGGAAGGCAGTAAACGGCACGACTCTGTTAGTCCAACAGAAAGGGTAGAAATGAGCTTCTTCTACAGTTCATTACTGCACTGTTTACTGCCAGCACACAGATCAGCAAAGCAAAGTTGCAAAACAAAAAAGAGTGCACTGTGTGTGTGTGTGTGTGTGTGTGTGTGTGTGTGGGGGGGGGGGGGGGGGGGGGGGGGGGGTTCAGTTGTTGGAAGTACAGTGGTATCCATGAATGATGTATCAGTATCACCCAGGTCTGGCTGAATTGTTACAAGAAGCCAAGTACAGGATCAGTTTGAAGTGTTGTCTGTTTGACGGACAACTACTTCCAACTACAGATGTGGCATGTATGAATATTCTGATTGCGAATTTCAAAATGTCATACTCACGATTGAGTCTGTGTCTGCACGACCTTCTTATTTGCGTTTTGAGCATGCTATAGCTTGAAATTTCTAAACGTACCACTCTATACAAGTAATCTTGCAAATGCACGCATTTTATGAGTACAAAGTAATGGACTACATATAGCAACACACAACAGTTCTTAGCATAACTGAAAACTACAGGTATAACATCAGCATGTTAACAAAGCATTTTAACTGAAGAGATAGGAGGGTGTGCAAGCACACATAACAGCAAGATGTAAAAAACAGACAAAAACAAACTGCAAAAAATAATGCACATAAGCAATTCTGCATATGCGTATACTCAAATCATCTATACTGCCAACATACTCTGTGGTTTGCAGGACAAGTGCTTCATTAATATATTTTAGCAACATCTTGTATAATGAAAGCTGACACTTCCTCTGCTGGTCTATGCAGTGGTAGTTGCTACAGGTCTTGGGAACCAGTGAATGCCCTTTCTGCAATGTACAGAGCAACATTAAACTAACCTACAGAAACATTTGTCACTAAATTGTAGAATAGAAGGAGGGTCATGGCAACATACGTATTTATAACAGTTACTGCACTGTATAAATCATGGCAACTCTCTTGGACACAGGGCTGCATCCTTGGGTTAAAACATCTTTTCCCCTCCAGATAACTGTGAATTGGAAGGATGAAGTGCAAATCAATGCAGATTTATTTTTCTGGGTTCTTTGTCAAACAGGTCAGTCACCACAGGACATCTCCAGACTTCAGCTCCCCAACGCAGACACAAGACATTTTCAAACAGACTGAGGTTACTGTTCCAAAACTTATTTTCTGGGAATCAGCAGTTTGAAGCTGGCCATTAAACACAAAAACAATGTGTGGGTTACACAATTGTGCAAAGCTATCCAGGGTTCAGTATGTCTTGATAATATTTCTGTCTCTGAAAACTGTGCAACACTACCAAAGAAACCATGTACCAAGCCAGAGCAAGTGGGTTAACTCATCATGTTGTTGAGGCAGAATCACTTGGACCTTTAAGGCCCAACATGTCAAAGTTCTGAGATCAATCTGCAACTAGGAACCGGACGAGCTTTGACGGGCCAAATAGTCTCTTCTCATGCGTAAATTCTTATGCTTTCATATTGTAATAAGACTCTGAAAATGCTAACAGAAACTAGCTTCCTTTATGGTACAAAACGGGAACAACTCTGCACCAGAATTAAAGACTGGTGGGAAGAGAAATAATAAATGAAATACTATTGCACTGTCCTAAGAGCTATAGGTCTGTTCCATTCAGCAACGGCAAGACCTACACAGAGACCTGCAATAGAGCCCTTAATCTTAAGTATATTTCAAAACACGTTTGCTGTAGCAGGACATCCAAAATCCAAACACTGCCACCACTTGTGCCACAACAGTTGGAAAGCTGCCCAGGTATTTAAGCATCCTCAATATCATGTTCATGTTTTGTTTTTTTGTTACAGTACTGGTAATAATTTACTGCAAGCTATATCGTAATAAAAGACAAACGTGGACTTGCCACTGTGGTTCTTGTACAGCAGTTCTATTTATATATGTATATCGTAGTTAGTTTGTATTTGTGGAATGAACAGGTACAGTACTTATGGAAGCAGGATACAGACAGTATCAGTGTCACTTGGCCTGGTCACTGCTGATGCTGACTTAATTTACATATTCGTCCAGGATTACATACAAACTGTTACCTGTCTGCCAAAACTTTAATAAAGCGGAGTTGCACTTTGCCACAGCTAAATAAATAAATAAAATAACAACACCGTTTGTCCCTGATCACCCAGGCAGATTAATCAAGTCACTGCACAATTATATAAGAGTTACCGAATCCGAATTCGCACCGATATCGGTTACATGTATCCGTGCAAACCCTGCATTCGCTTTACCCTCCGATTCTTTTTACAGGACAGTAGAGCTGTGTCTAGTCCCGTGTGAATCGACAATGTCTGCGTTGTAGAATCTATGCAGCATTTCGGGGGTACCCGCATCAAAGCAATAACAGCCTTCACAATAAACCATAATATAATATTAAAATTGGTACGATATGTCCGAGATTCTCCAGTTCAGTAAAATGCTACGATTGTGCATAACCCAGTCCAGGACGGGCGAAAATACAAAACATAATTAGCCGGCTACGAAATGGTTATTCTAGCCTTTGGAAAAGAAGGTACAACGAAATTAGTTACTTACACTCGGTTCCGTGTTTACGAGCCATACACACAAACGTCTTCTCTGACCAAAACATCTCATTCCATTTTTTTTTTTATCTAATTACTTCTGTTGATGAAAACTAATCCACGGCTGGGAGGTTCAGAGACCTCTCCTGGTTTTTAGACCCTTGCAAATCATGCTTAAGTGTGCTTCGTGTTTAAAATAAAAGGAAACACGCACAATTTAAATTAGACTCGATCCCACTCTAAGAATGACACGTATGTATTTATTAAGTTTAGCATCTTACAAGTTTCACCCTATCACCGATTTACAATATAGGAGATCTTTCCTTACCTCACCCCGAGTTTTTTATTTTATTTATGTATTTGTTGATTTATTTGTTTTTATTCTTCAAATCCAAAATATGATGTCTACATGCAAGCAATCTGCTGAGACGCTGCGGTGAACAAGAAATCGTCGTTGCCATTCGCTTACCTGAATCTCCCACTGCAATGCTGGCACTGATCCCCGGCCCAGCCGGGCTCGCAAATGCAGCTACCGACAGTCGGGTTGCACTGCCCGTTCAGGCACGGCTTGTCGCACTCCTTGCCCTCGGCCGGAGAACCGAGTCCAGACAGTACTGATGCTACCACAACCAGAACCAGAGGCAGCTTGCCCCACACCAGACCGGGAAGACCTGCTCGATTACGACTGCGGCTAACAAGCCTGCAGGCCCACCGCTTTTCTACGTCCATTCTTGTCTAGATTTGTATTTATTTTTCGACTGTACTGTTGTATGACTCTTTGAACGCCTCTTGCTGTCTATAGTTGTGTTTGGTAAAAACCGGTAACAAACAATGGTAACATCTGATCTTCTCCTTCTCCTTCGCGTGTCTGTCTTGTTATTAATACAGGCTGTTTTGAAGGAACACACTGTATCAGGTTATGAATCCGCTACTGCGAGTTTGATCGCCTTCTCTCTCTGTCTTTCCTACACAAACATCTTTTGTGTTAGGCCGATAACCGAAGACCTTCACGAGATAGGCTCATTTCATTCGGGGCCGCCGGCCGAGCGGGGCCCCGCCCCGGGGCGGGTCGGGGCGGGGCGGCCCCGGCCGAGCCGGGCGCGGGCGGGGCGGGGGGTGATGACGCGGTAGATTCAACCTGCATTGACTGACTGCACGGGGGCTGTAATGGCAAGGCGTTTTAACATTTAATCATCAGTTTCTGACATTAACCATTCTATTTGGATGGACAGTAGGAGTTTTTTGTTTGATATGTGTAACCTTGTCACCTGTGTTTAATGTAAAGCAAACAGAATTCTTGATAGTAGCGTTGTGCCCTGAGCCTGCTTAGGTTCGAATGCGCGCGCATACCATCTAAATTACAATACGTGCTCGGCGACGTCTTAACGACCACTGAAGGAATGACGAGTTTTCCTCCCCAGCAAGATTGTAATACCCATGCCGAGGTATCATGTATAGAGTTTTATGTGTGTTGAAGGGTGTTGATGTCCTCTTGATGTATATTTTGTTATTTTTGGTTCAATAAAAGCATTACAAAAATTAAAACGTTATCCCCTCCCCAAACCACAAACAGGCCATGGGCCAGACCAGATATCACTGCCACCTGAGGGGTAAAATGTCGCTGTGATTTTTGTTAAGGTCTATGCCTATGGATTATATTTTAATATGATAACCATGGCAGAGTGGCAGCTTAGTGGTAGCTTACAGCATCTGAACATATCTCCCCTCAGAGTGACTTTTTCACAACTGAATAGGCATTATGATGTATGAAATTGTATTATATGATCAGTCTGGACTTTTCTGAATATCAGTGCACGTATGCTAGACCAAGGGAACACATGTATTGACATGATCAAACTATTAAATGTCAGCAAAGTAGTCTTGGAACTGAGATGTGGTCATTTAAATATGAACTCAACCATAAACATGGCTATATGTCTTTACTATTAACGGAATACATTATGCTACATTCATTATTTTACTGAACTTCAATATGAAATCACAGAAACATCATCATTTATAACATTTAAATGAATAATAATTGCAAACTGTATTAATCTACCTGGAATTTTAGGCTACTTGAAAACTGAACAGAAATCGTTCTGCGTGTACCTTACACATTGTTAATGCTGTGCTCCTTTTTGCACGGCATAGTCCTTTTAGTACAGTCTCGTTAGCTTAACCGTTTAGCTGCCACTCGCTGAAGCTGATTTTACAGGAAACTGACAGATTCCAGTTACTGACGCTTTGTAGAACAAAACTTGTTTGTTGTTTTAATCCCCGTACAAAGCTGATAGTCTACTATATCAAATATAAGCATATAGGCCTACATTGCTTTAATTGTGAGTCTGTAGAACAAAATATACTGTATATATTCATATTTAGTACTGTATTTTCTCACAAACTATTGAAAACATATATTATCTTAATTGGTAACATGTACCAAAGTATGAAGTATGAAGTATGAAGGTAAGAAGTATCCTCTGTAGTTGGAAATACATTACATTTTGCTGTGGAATATTTAGCATTGGTCGCCATGGTTATTTTGACCATCATGTAGCCTGCTGGCATCACGTGACTGGAGGGTTGCCATCTTGGGGGGAAATCAAAGCCATGAGGGGAAAATAGCGGGAAATGTTACATGGGGGAAACATGGGGGGAAATGTTACATAGGGGAAACGTGGGGGGAAATGTTACATGGGGGAAACGTGGGGGGAAATGTTACATGGGGGAAACGTGGGGGGAAATGTTACATGGGGGAAACGTGGGGGGAAATGTTACATGGGGAAACGTGGGGGGAATTGTAGGGGGAAATGTTACATGGGGGAAACGTGGGGGGAAATGTTTTTCAAATAGGGGGCTTCAGCTAAAAATGTCCTCCGCAGTGAGCACCTTAGTACTTTTTTCCCCATAGTGTTCTCATGACCTTTTAAAAATATTAACCCTGCCTTCTGACAATGATAGCCTACTGCAATAGCCAATAGTACATGCCTTTCACCATCGCCCAGCCCGGCATTGCCCAGCCTGGGAACCTTCTTTTTAGGTCCTTTAACAAAGAGGTCAGATAGTTGTTGCTTGCACTGACTTCAACTGACCCCCAATTCACACTGAGTACACTTACCAAGTGTGCTCAGTGCTTTTCAGGGGAAACGTCCTCAGATCGTTTTTCTTTCCCACTGGATGTTTGCTGAGTACCACTGGAAATGTACTGAGTACATTTCCATCTTTTTAAGTGTAGAGAGAACTCTTTCCTTTCGTATTACATAACTGCAATAGTACTGAGAACACAAGAAAATCACATGATCTTCTTGAAGTGAATGCTGGGAAGTTCTACAGCCATGGAGAAAATTCTGGAGAAAGTCCTGATTTTGTGTGCTGCACGTCTGGTGTTTTGTAATAAACATCCATAAACACAGGCAACAGCGACGGCATGTGAAGAAATGCCTACTGTTTCTACTGTTGCAGAAGAGGCAGCGGAATGCCTTTCTTCATCTTCATGAAATGAATTTAACCTGCCTGGGTTTATTGTATTCAGGTGGCTGGGGTTGATTGGAGTAATTAATCAGCACCCAGCCACCTGACATAAAAGGAGGCCTCAGCTTCCCATTAGGGAGAGGAGGGAACTGAGGAAACAAGCTAACGGTTGTTGTTTTTTTATATATTTTCTGATCCAGTGAAGGCATCGCCCCAGCCTTGGAACATTTTCTGTAAGTTTTGCTTTGTGTTTTTGTACTTAAATACCTTTGTTTTGGCCCTTGTGCCCTTTTATTTTGTGTTTATTTGTTAATAAAAGTATTACTTGTTGAACTGCAGTCTGTCTCTGGGCCTCTATCCACTCGCCAGCCTGTCACAGAAATCTTCAACAACAATTTCAAGGTATGCTACAATGATGGTAATAACCCTATTGTATATACCACTGGTCCCCAGGTTCTTCTGGGTTTGGTTCCAAATAAGTTATCAGTTACTTAATTGAATATGTATCAGCCCTATCTCCATCTGTTTCAGAGCTGAAAACAAATAAAAGCTCTAAATAAGTAAATTATGAGTTAAATTAATTAAGTAAGAGCTCAATTGGAACAAAAAACAGAAAACTCAGGGGTACTACCAGGATTGAAAACCCTTGGTTTAAACCAATAATCTTGCAAGAGCCAAGATTATGCTTTCCAGTGTTTTTTTTTTTTTTTTTTTTTTTTTTTTAATTTGTTTTGGTAAAAATTATTTTAACTAAAAGCAAAAGTAACTATGATTTTTCGTATTCATTGTTAATTATTTAGATTAATACTGTTAATTTCTTGCTTATGTTACTGACACTTGGGTACACTTGACTTTTGCAACTAAACTGAGAACATTTTTCTTTCACACTGAAACAAAAATAACGGCATGCAGAATGTTGGGCTACTTACCGTAACCCTGGTTCCCTGAAAGAGAAGACGACCACCACTTACATTGGAATGGGATAGTCCTACCCTTCGGGTATGTATTGCTGAGCTCTCTATACCAGAGAGAAGGAATGGCAGCACATGACGGACGCACAACACTGCCTTACCCAGAGGTTAACGGTGATAACTTATACCCTCAAGGACACTTGTGCCTACAGAAGGCACAGCAGGGTCTACCACATTAACACGGTAGAACCTAGAGAAAGTATGCAGCATAGCCCAGCTTGCCGCAGTACAAATATCGGACATCGATGCACCTTTGAAAAGGACTCAAGATGTAGCCAAACCTCTAGTGGAGTGTGTGGCTACCTTACCAGGTGGGGATAAGCCAGCACAATCATACGCAGTCGAGACTATGTCTACAATCCATTGTGACAGACGCTGCTTAGAGAGGGGCTGGCCTAGGGTCCATGTCCCGTAACAGACAAAGAGCTGGTCAGATTGACGCCGAGCTCTTGTCCTATGCACGTAGCACCTCAATGTATGTACTGGGCAGAGAAATTTTAATGTCTCATCCTCTGTAGAAGCAAAAGGAGGGGATGAGAAGACTCCATTTACACATATGGGTTGATGTGGAAGGCTGTCATCACCTTGGGGAGGAAAGCGGGGTCGGTGCGTGGTGACACTCTACTGCCATCTTCCCAAATGCCCATGTAGGCGCTGTGTACAGACAGTGCCTGCAGCTCACTGATCCGCTTAGCGGAGGTGATAGCCAAGAGGAAGACTGTCTTCATAGACTGAAACTTCAGCTCTATGGAGTGTAAGGGCTCAAACGGGGCCTTCGTGAGAGCCTCTAGTACAATATTAAGGCTCCATTTGGGGTGAACAGTCCTCCTAGGAGGGCGTAATCACTGTGTGCCTTTAAGGAAATGGGTAGCCAAAAAATGGGCACCCGGAGACATAGAATCTACGGGGGCATGGCAAGCAGAGATAGCTGCTAAATACACCTTCAAGGTAGAAGGCAATCTTCCAGCAGAAACTGCAAAATGACTGGCAAGTAATGGGGTCATGGTTATAGGGAGTACCAATGCGTCACCTCTGCCGAAGCGAAGAGATCAACTTGCATCTTCCCGAATCATTCCCAAATGTGCTCCACCGTCTGAGGGTGGAGTCGCCACTTTGACGGATACAGGCCATTCCTGGAGATGAGGTCCACTGACCAGTTCACCACTCCGGGAATGTGCGTCACCCATAGGGACAGCAGATTCCTCTGAGCCCATATCAGCAGCTTAAAAGCTATGCGATGCAATCCTGGGGAACGTAGACCTCCCTGGTGGTTGACATACGCCACTACTGTTGTGCTGTCCATACATATCAGCACATGTGTATCGCTCAGCACTGGGAGGAAGTGGTGGAGAGCAAGGAAATCCGTTTGCAACTCCAGCATGTTTATGTGCAAGGATGACCAGTGGTCCAACCAGGATCCGTGGACTCCTCTGCCTTCCCAGACCGCTCCCCAACCCCGATTGGAAGCGCTTGTCGTCACCATGCACAATGGCGAGCACCCAGGATGGCACAATGGCGAGCACCCAGGATTCTGAGGTGCAAGCGTGTCAGTACTGCAACTGTTGTGCTGAAAAGGGGGTCGAGGCTGCCAACCTTCAGAGGCCCTGCTCGGGCTGCTGAGGATAGGGCTGGGCAGATTGGAACGGGTATTTAGTGACCACAAACTGCGTTCCTTCTGTGTGCTGGACAGGCTTAGTTACCTGCTGGGGTTTCCTGAAGGCGATGCCTTAGGTCACCCAGTGGAGCTGTGGGGACTGGGACTGTTCGTGTGACAGTTCGAGTCTGGGTAGCTCGCCAGCGGCTCTACCTACCCCATGCAAAGGCACGGGGAGGGAGCAATGTGGCCACCTGGTGGGACGCCTCTCGTTCCCGGTGGGATCTTTGCAAAATCTCCTCCACAGCAGGCCCAAACGTATGACCTGGGGATATAGACGCATCAAGCAGCACGGCCTTATCCGCATCAGAGACCCTGGCTTAAGACAGCCATAGCTGTCTATGAGCCACCACTAAGCTAGCCAGGCTCCGGCCAAGGGCTTCTCCTTGGACCGATGACTTGCAGCAGTGTGTTGGACAGGAGGAGCAGCTCCGTGGCCACAGGCTTGGGGAGTGGGGCCTTACTCAGTACACCATCTAAATACTCAGTCAGCACACTCGCTGTATCAGTCAAGCAAATTGCCTGCACTTCTGCTGCAGAGGCTTGTTTTAAATGTGTCTCCGTCACCCTGCATTGGGGGTTCAGGATCGCTGGGTCTTTAATGAGACCACCCACCGGTAGGGCCTTAACCAGGGGAATGATGGTGGAGTCTACTGGGAGGATTTCTGCCAGGCCAAGCTTATCCATACCTTCTAAGGAGGCGAGTGGTGTGGCCTGCTTGATCACGCTGGGTCCAGAGGCCGGGTGGTCCCAGGAGGAGCGTTCCTCCTCCAAAAAATCTGGGAAGGCTGGGAACCTCTGGGGGCGGGGAGCCAGCGCCTGCGTCCGGAAAACGGACCAGCATGGTTCAACCGCTGGCATCCAGGAGACCTGCAGGAAGGCTGCAGCACGAGCATGAGTGCCAAAATGGAGCTGGACAGCGGGATGGTACTGGTTTTTGAGACACTCTCAGAACCAGGCTCCTTTTCGGCAAGGGTCTCAACCACTTGCATCTCTGAGGAGAAAGAAGTCCTGTCACCCGAGGCCACTATGGACGGTGTGTCTTCCTGTGCCAACTGAGACGACCCTGTCCAGCCTTCCTGCACTCTTATCGGAAAGGGAGGGTGTGGCAATTGGGGCTGTGGGACCTGGACAGGGGCCTGTGCACCTGTCTAGCCAAGAGCTTCATGACATGGGTCATCTGGGCCTTAAGGTCCATAAAATCCCTTGCCTGCTTGGAGCGCTTTACCTGTCTTGCTTGTGGAGATAGAGAGCAATTGCGGATGGCCTGTGCATCGGGAAAACCCAACAGGGGTCCCTGGGACAGGCCAGCTGGGGCGTTCCGACCCGCTGGCGATCCGGCCGTAGAGGACGTGGAGATCCCCCTTTTGGCTCTCTCTAGCCGGGCCTCCTTCAGTCGGGGGTGAAGGGCCTCACAGACACTACATGCCCCGTCCCTCTGAAGGGGCATGGTGGCATGTGGTATGCCCAAGCAACGCATGCAGAGGGTGTGCTTGTCCTCCTGCGGGATGCTGGCATTGCAGACCGTGCAGGGATGAGACCCCTACATAGGCCTGGCCTTGCGCATCAGTACTGGGGCACTGCTTACACTGCATCGAACACTGGAACCGTCAGCATAGTGAGTACAACCACTGGTGTTGCAGCAAGGGTATTAACCTTGCACACCTTGTGCCGAGTACCCTGTTACACTGGTACTGCGCAGCACTGTGTGTAGGTTGACTAGTGTCTATGCAACTAGAACAGCATGAACCACATGCACTGTTTGCCCTGTGCATCCCAAGCACCATGCGTATCGGGTACTGTACATTATGTGAACTGCATACCTTGTGTAATCGCACTAGAGTGGTAGAGGTATCAGCAGGAGTCCACACGTGCACTGTACGAACCGAGCAACGCACATACCGAGTACTAAGGGCACAAAGTGCACCGCGTATCGTGCAGAGTTGTTGTGCACTACCACTGACGCACTGGGCACTGTGTGTCGATTATACTAAGCACCTGTGCTCCGAGATAATAGTATCATGGGCTACGCGTGAGCCATGGCACCGCAGCACCGGGGCGGCGCGGCTGGGAAAGTCACTCAACAACAGGGGTAGGACAAGGCCTAGCCCCACGGAGGAGAGCGTGGCTGGGAAAGTCATTCAACAACGGGGGTATGACAAGGCCTAGCCCCATGGAGGAGAGCATGGTTCACGTTACATGGAGAACTGTTCACGTTACATCAGACTGAAGAACAGCTCTTTTCAGTAAGAACTGTTCACGTTACATCAGACTGAGGAACAGCTCTCTTCAGTAAGAACTGTTCACGTTACATCAGACTGAAGAACAGCTCTCTTCAGTAAGAACTGTTCACGTTACATCAGACTGAAGAACAGCTCTTTTCAGTAAGAACTGTTCACGTTACATCAGACTGAAGAACAGCTCTTTTCAGTAAGAACTGTTCATGTTACATCAGACTGAAGAACAGCTCTTTTCAGTAAGAACTGTTCACGTTACATCAGACTGAAGAACAGCTCTTTTCAGTAAGAACTGTTCATGTTACATCAGACTGAAGAACAGCTCTCTTCAGTAAGAACTGTTCACGTTACATCAGACTGAAGAACAGCTCTCTTCAGTAAGAACTGTTCACGTTACATCAGACTGAAGAACAGCTCTTTTCAGTGAGAACTGTTCACGTTACATCAGACTGAAGAACAGCTCTCTTCAGTAAGAACTGTTCACGTTACATCAGACTGAAGAACAGCTCTTTTCAGTAAGAACTGTTCACGTTACATCAGACTGAAGAACAGCTCTCTTCAGTAAGTTGAGTCAGTGTAGTACATTTGTCAATAGGGTTTTGTTAGTTGAGCTTTAGAGCAGAGATATTTAGAAAAATGTCAAATGGCCTAAACTCATTGTTGAATTTCATCAAAATAATGTACTTTTTTTCTGGAGTTTGATTTTGCCCTTGTGAAAGTTTCCCATGGCTGTGTGCACACTTTACCAAGCTGCTATGCTTTTACCATGCTTTACATCTGCTTTGCTTCGCTATGTTTTTAAATATCTAAATATTATAACCAACCATTACTGCAGTGGAATATTTTCTCAATATTATTGTGTATACCACAGTAAAGCTTTTTGTAGTGCCATCTAGTGCATGAAAAAGGAACTGCTGCAGTACTATATATATATATATATATATATATATATATATATATATATATATATATATATATATATATATATATATATATATATATATATATATAGATAGATAGATAGATAGATAGATAGATATAATTTCAAAGGGACTGAGCACAAAATGGAGATTACCTAAAACTTAAATATGAGTGAAAACACAGGCTGGTGTTGATACAATAAATCTGTCATTTTAGTAGGTATGGCATTGCTTGCAATAGTGTTCATTAATATATGTCATTCTCAGTAATCATCACTACAGTCTATACGGTACATGTACATCACATTGCAATAATTACAATACAAGACAGCTGTAAACATATACATTGCAGTGGTCTGTATGTGCTAGTTTATGTGTCATAACAGCTCAGTAGTGTATAGCACCTTACTTACAGTACATGTAAACTATTATAGCTGTGTGGGCAGAACCCCAAGGTGATATTAGGTGGGTTGGAATTGGAAATCAGTTGTATGACTGATAAATGAGATTGCTATTAAGCAGTTCGATAAAATGATCAAGGTGAGATTTCAGAAGCTTAGAGCATAGTGAAAGCATAGACAAGCATTGTAAAGAATAGCAAGGTGTGGAAAAGTATGTTAATAAACATGGCAAACCAGAGTAAATGTATAGTATAACCATGGGAAAAGCAGAGGAAAACTGTCCGGGACTTTTCAATTTGGTGTTAATTAGCAGAGGGTGATACTGGGATGGTTTTGATTACTTTCTTATGAGGCTTTCTTTATATTTGATCAAAAAATCCTTGAGTGCTGTATTTATTAGCATGGGTCCTTTCACAAGGAGGCTTGATGGTCCAGTGGTTAAAGAAAAGGGTTTGTTACCAGGTTCCAGGTTCAATCCCAGCTCAGCCATTGACTCACTGTGTGTGACCCTGAGCAAGTGTGGCGATGTGCTGGTGTGGGGCGGTAAATAAAACAATGTCCAAACAGAAACTATCCCAAAACAGGCCATATTTATTTGTAAATAAATGATAAATCCGCCCCTCCACTAACTATGGTATCAGGGGGTATACGGTGGGGTACAGTCCCAAAAATAAAACAATAACAATTTGGAATTGTAATCCTGGTGTGCACGGAATCGTGCGTGGTGTCCCTCAGTTCCGCTGGTGTGTGTTGTGCATGGCTCTGCAGGGGTGAGGAGTGCTCTGGGTGGTAATGCTGGCTCTGAAGCGGCAGCTCCCTGGCTCCTCAGTCCTCTGCAAATATAGCAACTCAAAAACAAAACAAACAGCGGGCTCCGGCTTCACAACACATTTCAGAGCAAGGGGCCATGCTCACATAACTGCACCCCCTTTGTATTACCAAACTCCTCCCTGTGGGCAGTCAGCATCTCTATGGGAAAGCCTACCACCAACTTTACACAGCGCCCTTTTTGGGAGGGAAGGAGAGAGATTTACAGCTCAAATTCTTCCTCTCTGTCACTTAACCTCCTTGTGCGCTGTCCTTCAGATGAGATGTAAAACAAACAAGGTCCTATTGCAAGTGACTGTGCAGCAGGAGTTAGTTCTCTATAAGTTGCAGTGGATAAAAGCATCTGCTAAATGACTAATAATAATAATAATAATAATAATATTAATACGGATGAAATGTCTATAGCACTGTAGTTTTCTTTTCTAGCTGACATGAGATGGCTCCCCCAGTGACCAAGTAATGGGCCTGGATCACAACCTAAAGAATAAGATTAAAGATGCTGAAAGACAAACAACACAAAACAAATGAACTGCCCATCTGGGCTGTGGAATATAGAGGGAGGATGCTGTGTTTGTGTCGGAAGATCAATGGAGATCTCATTACTTCTTTACACAGTATTGTTAAAGCCGCACTGACTCAACTTGACTGGAGACAGACATGCTGTATTGCTTTAATACAGCTGCAGTCCCTTTCTGCTACAAATTACTTTACATACTGCATATAGACTGTATTTCCATGAAATTATTACAATCTGTTTTTTAATTGCATATTTCCTCCAAAGTGTTTAATACATACTATAAAAGATACTCTTTTAAAGATATTATACATCTATTTCAAGGGTTAGGCACCAATCATTAGTCACAATGGAATGAAATGTGCATGTGTGACTGTCAATATTAGTGGCTCCTAATGTGAAATAACGTTTATTAATTAATATTCAAGATGCAGAATTCAAGCAGAAAATCATTCATGTCAAGAAGGTGCTCTTGAAAAGCACCGGTCCACTGTTTTTAAAGTACGGTAATGGAGATAATAATGGGCACACCTGTAATAAATCAAGCCAGCAGGTCGTTCCTGCCTCTCTTATTTGTTTGATTTTATACTGGCAGTATGCTTGAGGTCATTGTTTTGCTGATAAGTGAATTCCTGTCCAACGTCAAATACGTCAGATGTACATAAAACAATAAAACAGGGGTCCAAATTTGATCGTTCCACTCCTGGTCTTTGTTCCAACCCTGTTCTAAATTGTTTAATTGAACCGATTAAACCTCCTTCCAGAACCTGCAGTCGTTCATTATCTCATTTTACCTGTTAAACCTGGAGTGGAATGATGGTCCTCCAGGACCGTGATTGGACACCCCTGCAAT